>NC_067452.1:18896682-19196682 GCF_025434085.1 Hippocampus zosterae
AGTGTTTTGTTTTTTTTGTTGTCCTCCGTCAGGCATTCTCATTTCTGTCAAGAATACTTCACACGATGCACGGTAGTGGTGGTTTGTGTTGGTCACGGTGAAGGTGGAAAGTTTTTTTTAGAACAATTAGCAGAATGAGCCTGGAGAGCCCATTTGCACATTCAAGTGGGATTGATGTGTTACATGTAAACAGCTGCGTGTGCAGCTGGAAAACATTTGCATAATACCCATAAGACATTTCTGTTTTGTCACATCAAGGTGTCCTGTCCCTAAATGTTGCCACACTTATCTCTTTGATTGAGATTTCTGTTTCCGTTGATGCTTGGAGACTCTCTTGTCATAAGAGTGTGCATCTGCCAAGCCAAAGTCGTGCCCGTGGCATACACATACACACACACACACACACACATTTATATGCACTCACACCCTCACACGCACGTACACAATCGTGCGCACGCATGTAATCTACCACAATGTGACATACGCCTCTGCTTATAAAATCAGTGACTGTGTGTCTTCCAGCTTTACTGCAGCTCTAAATGACTGTAAATTTTGACTATCGATGCGTCGATCGTGGAGTCAATATAGACAAACTAATATGACAAAATTTTTGCTTTGGTCATTAAAACTTGATTTGACCTGGAGATTCTCTTTTTATATTTACCCTAATTTATTTAATGCCGCCTATGTCAGGGATTCAAATCTTGCTCAACTCTCAGAAGAGAAAAGAGTGTTTTACTATTTTATAGTTATCTAGTCTCATTATAGAGCACTGATTAATTTGGTTGTTGTAAGTGTTCCAGCAATGAACAGCCACTGCATACAGCATAGTAATCATCACAGAGCAGAAAATGAAAAGGGAAGTGGTGTGTATTTTTAAAACTGTCAAATGATAAAAGCATTTTATTTGAGTACGCCCCACCCCCAAGTCACAGTAGCAGGATGCTATCTCTAATGTAATACTGTATTTGTACGATTTCTTCCTCTAGGCAACACCCACATCACTACAAATCCACAAGATATCATTGTTACTTGTCAGCCAGAATGCCAACATTCCCTACAGGCAGATGTAGTTTGCGTGACCGCATCATAAGTGTCCATCAGGAAATCTGAGAATCAATGTTGTGCTTCATTGTCCAACATTTTTCCAACAGGAAAGGCTTTTTTTAATCCAAAAGGTCTTAAGTATATTTACTTTGCAATACATTCACATCCTTCCTGCTTTGGGAAGGATGTGAAAAAGTTCCCATCCTGTTGTCACCTTTCTCAAATGTGTGTAAAAAGCAAGGAATGCCCATCCGAAGAATATGACATCAACTCTGCATGTATGGCAATTTAGAAAGATATACAGTACTATATAACCACTGGCCACAAAATTAGGTATGGTATCCCAATTTAATGAGATCCTTCGTGTATCAATGAATTGACTCAGCAGTAATAATAACCCACCTCGGGTTATTCTCCGATAGTGTTTTGTAGTGCCTCTCTGCCATCGCAATGGAACATCATGGTTTCATAACGGGACCAGCTGAATCCAGTGTTCCTTCTTCTCTTGTTTCCAAGGGCCACAGTTAAAGTAAGCAAGAGTAGGCTTATTTTCTGTAGTTTGTCCTCACTACTCCGCAGTTTGGTTATTGTGGCTTCACTCTGTTTGGTTTTCCATTTGTAATCTTTACATAATCTATTGCGGGTTTACCTTGCTATTTCGCAGGTTTTCGTGCTATTTTTCTTCCTTACAGCCAGGAAGTGTCGATTTATTTTTAGGCAAAGTTTGTTTAACCAAAAAAAAAACAAGGTCAAGAACATTCGAGCTAGTCACCCCCAGAATCCCTGCTCCCTCATCGTGGGTCCATTTGATATGCTCCAAGCGCATTGCTTCACTGAAAGAACATTTTTCAAATGTGCAGTTGGGATTATTCAGAGTGCCCCAAATTATAGGACGCATTCAGAAATTAACATGAGCGAAGTTCACTCTGCTTGCGGCAGCCCACGAAGATGATGGGGATGGCATGGCCGCTTATTAACTGCGTTAATGTTTTTCTTTTTAGTTTAAAATGACCTACCTTAACTCAAATTAGCATTGCATTGTCGTAAATTTTTTCTGCATTTCCACTCGCCCTGCGTGCATATGTGCACAACCGTAGTCTCACTGTCTGTGTGAAGAGATGAAGTCCATCGCATTGTCTGTGCTCAAACATATGACTTGGGGCGAGATTTGATGTGATGCCCTGGCAGCCAATGACATTTAGGTGAGGCGGCCAGATAGAACTGATTACATCCTCACACGACCACTCCTGTTTTCGATCCATCCCATCTTGGCCCGATGAAAATGCAATGAACACATTCAAATTGTGTGCTTTACTGTGGGGTATTTTTGAACAAGTAAAAATGTCAGAATAATAAATTATACGATAAGTAGTATTTGTTCTGCAAATATATATATTTTATTGTACAGCAGTAAATTCCCACATTGGAATCATTCAGTGATCCTCCACTCAGCCATCTTTAGCTTTTTCCTTCTTAAAGTGACGAAACATGTCGACCTCTTTGTCTCTGATGTGGCTTTTTTTTCTCTCTCTCCATCTTTTGGCCTGCTCAAATAATAACACAGAGCAGGGGGAGCGTTGAGCATGGGTTCTTCTGGTTATATTTAGAACTGAACAGATGCAGTGCACTGGAGCGGAACATGCCGCCTCTGCTCTTCTTGCATGCTTGCACGCGTGTGTGTGTGTGCATCTTTGTCTCTGACTCTGTCGTCATACCAGTTTTCCAATTATGCACCGCTGATTCTGACTCAGCAGCCCAGCGGTGACGAAATGGGTCAGAGATGGCCAGTAGCTGTCCACCTTACAATACAAAGCATCATTTTTTTGTCTATATCAGTGGTTCTCTAAACATTTTATGCAAAGTTCTGCCTAAAAAATATTGAGCTCTTCTGTTGACTTTACGTATGTCAATATAAGAGTCGGCCTAAAAATCGAGCGGAGAAAACATGTTAACGTCCTGGTCTCATTTGGGACTTAATGTACATGATCGCCAGCTTTAGATGAGAACCAGATGAAAGCAGCCCTGGGTGTGGTTGGTTATAATTAGAGGAGGAGAGGAGGTGGCTTTAAATTCACTCTGTGATTGTTATTTTGTTCCCTCTCTACTCCCTTGTCTGTCTTCCATCCAACGAAAAGCACCAACCGGACTTAAAGTGGAACACAGTAAAACATTATTTTTGGCTGCCACAGTGTCAATATGTGATGACATTATTTCTCTATTGAATTATATTTCTCAGAGTCAGGCAAATGTCTGTGAGTAAGACCTGGTGACAGCCACTGTAGCGCAAGTCCACCATAGAGTGTGAGGAATGGATTGTTCGTGTCTATCGCATCCCCGTGGAAATTGACCCCTTGCAGATAGCCCCTCCCTGTCCTGTTGGGTAATATTCAGTTAAACACTTGCCTAAGTAACAGGAGACTGGCAGGATGTCCTGAGACCTACAGGAAGCTACTGAAACAATTGAATTTACTGTTTAAGCAGCCTGCATTTCCGCTTCCTGGTCTCAGTCAGCCAAAGGGAAATACTACATTATTTGTCCAAAAGAGGAACTTGCACAATTTGGTGTTTATTTGGAATTTGAGTTCTATTATTACTGCGCTAAACCTGGTGTGTTATTAAACAAACAACACATTTTGGAACGTAACTGCCCTGTGCAGAAAGGTGCAGAGGGACATGTGATAATGACCAACAAGATGTGAAATTGACAGATGGCTAAATATCATCAGCGTTACTTCTATCAGACCAGCCTAGCGTATGCATGTATACTGTATAAAAAAACCATAAACTTTTTTTGCTCCTTTTCATGAGCAGAACGAGGACATTTTCATGTACACAAATGCCTATTTATTAACAGTGCAGAGGTACCGGGTTCGATTCCAGCTCCGGCCTCCCTGTGTGGAGTTTGCATGTTCTCCCCGGGTCTGCGTGGGTTTTCTCCGGGTGCTCCGGTTTCCTCCCACATTCCAAAAACATGCGTGGCAGGCTGATTGAACACTCTGAATTGTCCCTAGGTGTGAGTGTGAGCGTGAATGGTTGTTCGTCTCTGTGTGCCCTGCGATTGGCTGGCAACCAATTCAGGGTGTCCCCCGCCTACTGCCCGAAGACGGCTGGGATAGGCTCCAGCACCCCCCGCGACCCTAGTGAGGATCAAGCGGCTCGGAAGATGATTGATTGATGATTGATTGACAAATGCCTATTTATATTCACAAATTAGTATATATAAGCTGCCTCTCCCAGCTCTCTTCGGGCAGTAGGTGGTGTACACCCTGAACTGGTTGCCAGCCAATCGCAGGACACACGGATGAACAACCACTCATGCTCACACACACACCAAGGGACAATTTAGATGAGAGTGTTCAATCAGCCTGCCATGCATGTTTTTGGAATGTGGGAGATAACCGGAGCACCCGGAGATTTTTTTTTTAAACTCAATTGGATTTATCGTTATTTTACTCATTTTCCACAGCTGCATACAAAACACTGGACATGAAGTAAAAACAAAGACCGTTAAAACAATACATTTCCGCCTTCCAATAGGTGAGTGTTCACTTCCACTATGTTGTATAATCTATTCAATATGTTCTCTGTTGGTGTGGGGGCAAAGATCCAATCACCAGGATGTTGAACTGTATCATTCAATACAGTACAGGCACACCCTTGAAGCCTGTTTTGTCAATTGAGACTGGCCACTTGGGGGCAGCAGCCCACAAAGACTGCACTTTGCGCCTCTCCTTTGCCGGGTTGGCTCTGGGTTGCCGTGGTAACGGCTCTGCACGAAGCTGACTTTGAGTGGCGAGGCTGGGAGACACAGAGGGCAGTGTTGAGTCGGAAGATGGCTGCTGAATGCCAATGAGCAGCTGAATTTAGCCTTCCACACAACAAGCACACCGACACGGACCAGTGCGTCACTCGTCCATTACATGTTGTTCCTTGAATTTGCCGGACGATCAAACCGCATCCCCCATTGCATGCCAAGTAAATGATTACCAGTCTATTAATAATATCCAGCGGCATGATTCATTGGTGTGTAGTGATAAATTATAGTGAATTGGTACTATAAGATATGTGCGTAGAGCAGCTGCTATCTTGCATTGTATGCTTCAACTGCACTAACCATCTCAGTCACCTCTCTCCGAGGGGCTTGTGCGGCGTCTGCACCTTGACAGCGAAGTGTAAATCATGGCCTCATGAGATATTTGAACGGGCACAAACCATCCTCCTGTCCTAAAATGAGAAGGGATGTCTAACTAGATTTAAGGTTATGTAATGCTGACTGGAGGCATGGAGGATGGTATAATCCACTCTTATTTGGGTTAAACCCATCTCTCTCTCGTTCACTCTCTGTGAGGGGACAGCGGCCTCGCGACTCTCCATCTGAGGAGCAAAAAAATGTCTGTCACACAGTCTTTTAGCCGCCAGCTCCGTGAACGTTGCCGCTCCCAGAGAAGGAGTTCTGCATCTCGTCGGACCCTTGTCAGTTTCCACTCTGTCATGATGGGCCTTCTTCCATTCTTTTCATGGTTTATCCAAGCTTATAAGCGGTGCGGGTTGTCATGAGTGTCCTACTGGATTATATCGTGATTCTGATTGGCTGCTCTTGCAACTGAAGATGTTTTGATTCGTTACTGTACATATGTATTATGAACAATGTTTTTGCGGTTTCAGTCATTTGACCCTGGATTTAACATTGTTGTTGTGTTAATGAAGTCAAAGTGCATATGAAATCAATTCTGTAATCAGGCAATATTTGTCGTTCACCATGTCCCAGAAACATGCGACCTGTACCATAAATATAATATGGTGTTCCTGTCACAAAAACCATTTGAACAGGGGTGTTCAGACTTTTTAGAGCCACTGTAGGATGCTGTAGGTTCTATTTACATTCACTGCCCCATTGTTTGTAATCTACATTACTACATCGGGGTAAAACTTGAGTCTCAAACACACTCCCCTGTGATGCCTTTACTAAATTTGTTCTTCCACATCCACAGAGACCTCCAGTGGGGTACAAGCAGTGCATATGCCCACTTGTCTTTGCATGTGTGTGTGTGTGTAATCTGTGATCCACGTGGCATAAATCCTCATAAATATTAAATATTTGATGACTCTCTTACTGATCAGGCATGACACTCACTGTGCATCCCTACAGGAGATGGTTGTTCCTGACAAAGGTCCTTGTCTCGGGGAAAACATGGGGCCGAGCGAAACTGACATAATTCATTGGGCAAACACATCAAATAACCGATTTTGAGTATGACTTTTTGTTTTTTTTATCATAAAGGAAACCACCATGTACTGAAGAAAGGTTTGCATATAGTGTGTTTCTTTACAATGTGATTGTTGCTTGCCTAACAGGGACCATAATGATGCTCGTCAGAACTGGCTGGTTGCTAGGTAACAATTACCTGACTGTGCTTTGCCTCCGTGAGCTACACAGTGTTGTGTCTGTGTGTGTGTGCGTGCGTGCGTGCGTGCGTCCGTGCGCGTGCGCGCACATGTGTATTTGTGTGCACGTGTATGCGCAAGAGCGTGTTTGTGTAGCGAGAACGGAAAAATACAGCAAAGTCGTCGACCCCCGTCTTGTGTTCCCACTGGAATAAGCTTTGTCTGATTTTTTTTTTTTTACCACCATGTTAGCTCACCCTTTTCAATTTGATTTACTACCTGACTTTTATTTTTAGAATGGTAGTGTCTAATTTATAAAGGATGACTATTTTTAAATCCTGACAAATCCATCTCGGGCGATTTTCCATTGTTACTTTGTCAAGATGTTGTAGATGTCCGTGTTTTTAGACCAGTGGTTCTTAACCTTGTTAGACGTACCGAACCCAACCAGTTAATATGCACAATCACCGAACCATTCATTAGTGAAAAAAAATACAATAAAAAACAAAACAAATTCAAGACATTTCAAAAACAGATTTATTAAAAACAGAAAAAAAAACTAAATTTCAAGGCATACAGTAAGTGATGGCCATGCGGGCGTGTCAACACTGCCGGGTAATTGACATGTTGAGTCGGGTCTGCCTTAACCACCATGGCAGAGGCTCCGTCGAACCCCTGAGACCAACTCACCGAACCCCTGGGGTTCGATCGAACCCGGGTTAAGAACCACTGTTTTGGACTAATCCCATAATCAATTTTCTTTATTCAATATGGGATGTATGCACTTACATGCATCTAGAATGGCGTACAAGACACTTAGAATCATATCTATTTCACGTGACGACATTTTGGATTGGTTCCCTCGTTTAGCACTCGTCTTTTGGCTCATGGCTGCAATATATGACTTCCCCTTCATATTAGCTGATGTCCAGAAGCACAGAGCCAGGGGAAAATCTCCTTCTTCAGTGGAAGGCCAACATGAGGACAAGGCACCTCCCCCAAGAAAAGCTTGCCAGCTCCCCCAGACTTGGATGATAAATTTGGAGATCATTAAATGGTCCTAAATGAGACCCTGGCGTGAGAGCGAGCCCTGACCATCTGGCTCCATTGTGAGTGGCCGTGTCATGTTCAGACTTAGCCAGTATGTCCCAACCTGTCATTGGATAGATGCAGTGAAGGCCTGGTAAATCTAGCCAATAAGAGGCTCTTTTGTGAGGCTACCCACACACAATGACTACAGACATTTATCTGTGTGTACCGTATATATCCAGCGGGAACGTACAGATATCTTTGGAGGGGTAGGAATTTAAAGTTGATAAGGGGGCACATGGAACTTTTTTTTAAAAAGTATTTTTACTATTGTAGAAACAATATCAATGTAACGTGTCCACAACATGCTCATTTGTGGCAATTCAACACAAATTTATAGCTCCCTTCTGAAGGAGCGGGGAAGCAAATTGAGGACTCCTTTTATGGAAATGGTAAGGCAGAGGTAGAGGCCGGAGCTAAAGACAATGGATGTGGATATCATAGTCCGAATGTATTTTCTTTTTGGTTGGGAATAGACTGCAAAGAGATTCTCAAAAATCTGCCAGTACATTGCAGCGAATTGCTGATTCAGGATTTTCCCCCCTCAATGGAGGAATATCACGTTATACATTCACAGCATAGCTTAGTTTCTCTGTCTTCAGTTATTTTGTGTACATTTAAGCACCTCACCTTTAGTGGTCCATCTATCCATCCACTTTCCGATCCGCTTTATCCTCGCAAGGGTCGCGGGGAGTGCTGGAGCCTATCCCAGCCGTCATCGGGTAGTAGGCGGGGGACACCCCGAACAGGTTGTCAGCCAATTGCAGCCTTCAGCAGTCAAGTCAAGTCAACTGTATTTATAGAGCACTTATGTATTTATATTTACAGTATATTTCTATTTATAGTCCAATTTATTAAAAAAAACAACAACAACAATACGTTCATAACACTCCTGATCTCGACTTACGTTTACTTAACCATTCTCTCTTGAAAATACCACAATGTCTGTCATACACTGATACCATTAAGTCTGGGAGAAGCTCCAAATACACTTTTCATTTGTTGAATGACATTATGAATGTTCTTTTTATGGTGTACAGCAGTGGTCACCAACATGGTGCCCGCGGGCACCAGGTAGCCCGTGAAGACCACTTGAGTAGCCCGCCAGTGCCTGGACATTGTGATTTGCTAGTAGAAATTATGATTTAAAAATGCAAACATTGGCAGTACTGTGAGACATTTCGAAACACGATCAAAGTCTGACAATTTAAATCATCAAGTATTAAAAATAACACATCCTCATATTATTGAAGGTATTTTGGACAAATATGTTATTTCAGACGTGTATCAATTTGGTAGCCCTTCACACAATCGGTACACATGAAGTTGCTCTCACCCTCAAAAATGTTGGTGACACCTGGTGTACAGTATATCGCTGAGTGCTACTGAGAGATTCATCTGCATCAAGATGTCACTGGAAAATTACTTCTGTAGTATTACTTATATAGTAATTTCTCCGAGACTGTTGACAGAACCATTAAGGGTGGAGCTTGTGTGCACTTTTAAAAATTCAGTCCCGGAGCCAGTTTTGCACTGGGGCTCGGCGCCCATCCCTACTTCTGACCCGTTGCACAGCTCATGTTGCCCTTCCCTCTCCCTGTCCTCTCTTATATACACACAAATAAATTGTAAATTTCCCCAGTGTGGGACGAATAAAGGATATCTTATCTTAAAATCTTCAAATGTATTGATTCATGAAGTTATTTTCTCCTAACCCTTTATTTTTGGGGGCTGAGTTACATTACATTTTACAGTTGATAGGCCCCTCCAATAGCGAGAATATAATTGACGTCAAATGAAAGGTATTGGGAACTCTTTCGGGTTTTTTGGTGTTTTTTTTTTTTTTTAACAACAAACACAGTATTGTAAAACCTAGTTTTTGATGACAATGTTGTTTGTCCATGTGAGCTATACTGACTTGGCCCGTGTCTGCTATTTCAAGGGAACAAGCTGAACAAAGACCTGAAGCACTACCTGAGTCTGCGGTTCCAAAAGGCTTCCCCTGACCACGAACTGCAGAAGACCATCCGGGCCAATCTGTATCGCCATGCAGTGCCTTGTGAGTAACATGACGGTCTAATGCCGGATTGTTGATTTGTGTCGGTAAAGCAGTCCATCCATCCATCCATCCATCTTCTACCGCTTATCCGGGGCCGGGTCGCGGGGGCAACAGCTTTAGCAGGGAAGCCCAGACTTCCCTCTCCCTAGCTACTTCTTCCAGCTCTCCCCGGGGGATCCCGAGGCGTTTCCAGGCCAGCTGGGTGACATAGTCTCTCCAGCGTGTCCTGGGTCTTCCTCGGGGTCTCCTCCCGGTGGGACATGCCCGGAACACCTCACCAGGGAGGCGTTCAGGAGGCATCCGAATCAGATGCCCAAGCCACCTCATCTGGCTCCTCTCGATGTGGAGGAGAAGCGGCTCGACTCGGAGCCCCTCCCGGATGACCGAGCTTCTCACCTTATCTCTAAGGGAGAGCCCGGACACCCCGCGGAGAAAACTCATTTCGGCCGCTTGTATCCGGGATCTCGTTCTTTCGGTCACGACCCATAGCTCGTGACCATAGATGAGGGTTGGAAGGTAGATCAACCGGTAAATTGAGAGCTTCCCCCTTTGGCTCAGCTCCTTCTTCACCACGACAGACCGATACAACGTCCGCATCACAGCAGACGCTGCACCGATCCGCCTGTCGATCTCTCGCTCCCTCCTGCCCTCACTCGTGAACAAGACCCCAAGATACTTAAACTCCTCCACTTGGGGCAAGATCTCCCCCCCGACCTGGAGGGGGCACTCCACCCTTTTCCGACTGAGGACCATGGTTTCAGATTTGGAGGTGCTGATTTTCATCCCAACCGCTTCACACTCGGCTGCGAAACGCTCCAGTGAGAGTTGGAGAGCCCTGTTTGAAGGAGCCAACAGCACCACATCATCTGCAAAAAGCAGGGATGCAATACTGAGGCCACCAAAACGGACCCCCTCAACGCTTCGGCTGCGCCTAGAGATTCTGTCCATGAAGGTTATGAACAGAATCGGTGACAAAGGGCAGCCTTGGCGGAGTCCTACCCTCACTGGAAACGATTCCGACTTACTGCCGGCAATGCGGACCAAACTCTGACATCGGTGGTATAGTGACCGAACAGCCCGTATCAGGGGGTTCGGTACTCCATACCCACGAAGCACCCCCCACAGAACTCCCCGAGGGACACGGTCAAACGCCTTCTCCAAGTCCACAAAACACATGTAGACTGGTTGGGCGAATTCCCACATGCTAAGGGTGTAGAGCTGCTCCACTGTTCCACGGCCGGGACGAAAACCACATTGCTCCTCCTCAATCTGAGGCTCGACTTCCTGACGGACCCTCCTCTCCAGCACCCCTGAATATACCTTACCAGGGAGGCTGAGGAGTGTGATCCCTCTGTAGTTGGAACACACCCTCCGGTCCCCCTTTTTAAAAAGAGGGACTACCACCCCGGTCTGCCAATCCAGAGGCACTCTCCCCGTTGACCACGCGATGTTGCAGAGGCGTGTCAACCAGGACAGCCCCACAACATCCAGAACCTTGAGGAACTCTGGGCGGATCTCATCCACCCCTGGGGCCTTGCCACCGAGGAGCTTTTTAACCACATCGGTGACTTCAACCACAGAGATAGGAGAGCCCACCTCAGAGTCCCCAGGCTCTGCTTCCTTCAAGGAAGGCATGTTGGTGGAGTTGAGGAGGTCTTCGAAGTACTCTGCCCACCGGTTCACAACGTCCCGAGTCGAAGTCAGCAGCGCCCCATCCCCACTGTACACAGTGTTCGTGGTGCACTGCTTCCCCCTCCTGAGACGTCGGATGGTGGACCAGAATTTCCTCGAAGCCGTCCGGAAGTCGGCTTCCATGCCCTCACCGAACTCTTCCCATGCTCGGGTTTTTGCCTCGGCGACCACCGAAGCTGCGTTCCGCTTGGCCAGTCGGTACCCGTCAGCTGCCTCTGGGGTCCCACAGGCCATAAAGGCTCGATAAGACTCCTTCTTCAGCTTGACGGCATCCCTTACTGCTGGTGTCCACCACCGAGTACGAGGGTTGCCGCCACGACGGGCACCAACCACCTTACGGCCACAACTCAGATTGGCCGCCTCAACAATAGAGGCACGGAACATGGTCCACTCGGACTCAATGTCCCCCGTCTCCCCCGGAACATGGGAAAAGCTCTGTCGGAGGTGGGAGTTGAAACTCCTTCTGACAGGGGATTCCACCAGACGCTCCCAACAAACCCTCACAATACGTTTGGGTCTGCCAGGACGGACCGGCATCTTCCCCCACCATCGGAGCCTACTCACCACCAGGTGGTGATCAGTTGACAGCTCCGCCCCTCTCTTCACCCGAGTGTCCAGAACATGCGGCCGCAAATCCGATGACACGACCACAAGGTCGATCATCGAACTACGGCCTAGGGTGTCCTGGTGCCAAGTGCACACGTGGACACCCTTATGTTTGAACAAGGTGTTCGTTATGGACAATCCGTGACGAGCACAGAAGTCCAATAACAAAACACCACTCGAGTTCTGATCGGGGGGGCCGTTCCTCCCAATCACGCCCCTCCAGGTCTCACTGTCATTGCCCACGTGAGCATTGAAGTCCCCCAGTAGAACAAGGGAGTCCCCAGCAGGAGTACTCTCCAGCACACCCTCCAAGGACTCCAAAAAGGGTGGGTATGCTGAGCTGCTGTTTGGTGCATATGCACAAACAACAGTCAGGACCCGTCCCCCCACCCGCAGGCGGAGGGATGCAACCCTCTCGTCCACCGGTGTGAACCCCAATGTACAGGCACTGAGCCGGGGGGCAATAAGTATGCCCACACCTGCTCTGCGCCTCTCACCGTGAGCAACTCCAGAGTGAAAGAGAGTCCAACCCCTCTCGAGAGGACTGGTACCAGAACCTAGGCTGTGTGTGGAGGCAAGTCCGACTATATCCAGTCGGAACTTCTCTGCCTCACACACCAGTTCGGGCTACTTCCCTGCCAGAGAGGTGACATTCCATGTCCCAAGAGCTAGCTTCTGCAGCCGAGGATCGGACCGCCAGGGTCCCCGCCTTTGGCTGCCGCCCAGCTCGCATTGCACCCGACCCCTTTGACCCCTCCCACGGGTGGTGAGACCATGAGAAGGGGGACCCACGTTGCCTCTTCGGGCTGAGCCCGGCCGGGCCCCATGGGTGTAGGCCCGGCCACCAGGCGCTCGCCAACGAGCCCCACCTCCAGGCCTGGCTCCAGAGGGGGGCCCCGGTGACCCGCGTCCGGGCAAGGGAAACTGGGTACCATCGATTTTATTTGTCATAAGGGGCTTTGTGAGCCGTGCTTTGTCTGGTCCCTCACCTAGGACCTGTTTGCCATGGGTGACCCTGCCAGGGGCATAAAGCCCCAGACAACTTAGCTCCTTGGATCATTGGGACACACAAACCCCTCCACCACGGTAAGGTGACGGCTCACGGAGAGGGGTAAAGCAGTCTCAAGCATCATTTCCTGATCTTTACCCGGTCGACCCACTTTCTTTGGCTCCCATCTTCTTTGTCTCATCTATTATTCTTGTCTTTTTTTTCCTTTCATGGTTGGTATAACATTATCAACCATAACAACCATAACATTATCAACTGCTACGAATGAAAGAGAAATATGAGTACTATGTAACACGGATCACCGTTCAAGTCACCATACATTGTCCATCTATCAAACACCCAGCACTCGTCCAGGCTCCGCAGCTGGTCATATTTACACCAAATTCATTTTGATTTGTGGCCAGGCGTACCGATCACACTCGTCATGTGTTGTTTGTGTTGCAAAACGCATTTCTTCATTTGATATGCCCACAGTAGAGCAATCGGTAATATGGTGTGTAATTGTTTTGTTCAATGGCACCATTTAATCAGTCAAGTATGATCTCAACTTCCTCTGTCTTTGGATTCGGGTTTAGACGTGTGTGTAAAGATATACTGTGTATATATATATATATATATATATATTTGTTTTTCCTTAGTTTGCTAGTGTCTGTACTTTATTTTCTCTGGCCTTCTGATTTTCTCTCTCTCTCTCTCTCTCTCTCTCTCTCTCTCTCTCTCTCTCCGTTTCTCTTGCTCTGCCATGTGACCGGCAAATCCGCCTCTTTTGCCCTGCTCGGGATTATAATGTTCTGATTTATTGAAAATAGATTCCTCCCTGATTATGTGGTGAACACGCGGGGCTCTGACAAAGATAGAGGATGATGAAAAGGCCCTGTGGCACACAAAGGATAGACGGTGAAATTGTAATTCAACTCAAAAGGCAAATGCCAGTACAATAGGAGCCTAATATAGGTCATTTATACTGCTGTCTGTGGTATGCTTTGGAGGAGATAGTGGCCGCACCGTTGTGGTACATAACAAACAAATGCAATTTAACTTTATATGGGTTGTGTTCGAAAAGTTCCAGGACCGGCGTCATAAACGGAGCTTTCCCTGTCAATGTGGGCCAGATGATAAACCAGCATGTCAAAATACCATTTCAGAAATAACTCTCATCAACTTGCTACCATGACGGATTGGATTGGATACAACTTTATTGTCAAATGTGCTGCATGTGTAAAGATGGCTAACTAGCATCACTAACGTTAGCTCCTTTCCACCCTGATGTAATTCCTCAAAGCGGAGAAGAGCAGAGAAGCAACGACTGATTTATGTAGAGAAAGCAGTATGTTTTGATGCTGTAATTTTAAGACCACAATTTTGTGATATTTTTGTTATGATACCATCACATTGGTCGAGCACTGAAATACATACAGTCTTCTGACTTTGAATTCAAATAAGGGTTTTAAGTCTCTGTTAGGATTCCTGATGAGAGTTTTAAGTCAAGTCAAATTTATATTTGGCAAAATAACCCTTGAAATCGCATCTCAAGTAGACCGGGAGACAATGCCAGTGGATTGTATCGCGGTAGTATGCACAAACTGTCTCGTCCTTGTCAGTTGTCCAGCTGCAGCATTTTGTACTCACTGCAGACTTCTAATACTAGTCATGGGACGTGAGACATAACAAATGCTCGAATTATGTTTGCAAGTGTACCAAATTAGGGCTTCAAGTCCGGCTCATGGTTTGAAATTAATGGTCAAGACAGAGTCAGCATTTTCAACTATGGGTTTCAAAATTGTGTTGGGAAGGTAGTTAGGTTTGCAGTTAGAGTTTCAAATGAATCCCTGGCAATGTGGCACAAATGACTGAACAGCCTCAACATTTTTGTTGACTGCTAAATTAACTTCAAAGGCGTGAGTTTTATTTCCACAAAATTGGGGCCCTTTCCTGGAATGTGTGACCTATCGGGCTGTTTGAATTTGTCGGTTGCCCTCTATTTCTTACGCTGTTTTTACGAAACCCCCCATCCATTCTTTCATCCTGTCCGTCCTCCCATTCTCCTGATGAGCCGCTAACTCTGCCACCTCCCGTTGATTGTCTCTCCGACTTTGCAACACGTGCAAATGTTTTTTAGGGCATGTTGAGGCCGAATGACAAAGGCAGTCAAATAAAGGCCACACTTCTCCAGACCTCGCTTTATTTATCTTTGCATTTCCCTGGTCTGCTTCCCCTCTTCTGAGCACATGTGCCGCCCCTCCTCCCCCTGCCTGACCACCTCCCCCTTGGTGGACTCGAACAGGTGCCTATCCCTCCACCACTGGCCGAAGTGGGGGCTTTTTGTCTCTTTTTTTTTCTCTACTTTGCCTGCGTGTGAACATGTGTTTCTATGCGAGGGCACATGAGGTGCCGCTACCTCCAGGCTTCATCCCCTTCCTCCTCTCTCCTATCCATTGTTATCATGTGCTGCAAATGTCACAATTGATAGAGAAGTCGCTCCCTCGTGAGATTCATTTCTCGCTCACGTCTACAGCTGCTGCTCGGGGAGGAGGGTTATCTCGGTGTTATCCTGCCGTTTGAGCCTATATGGAGGAAACCAATCCTCCCTCCCCCATCTGATCTCTCTCTCCCTCTCGGTGCCTGGCTCTCTCTCGCCCTCTTTCTCCCCTCTCTCATTTTCTCTCCTCTGTCAGTGCTCCTTTCGACTTTGTATCCTCCTCCTGAGTGGCAGCGACCCCGTGGCATGGTGGTGGCTGCTGCCTTCTTCTGTCACACGCTGGCTGCTACCGTCGACTCCCTCCACCTTCTCTGTCTCCCTCGCTTTCTCTCTGTCTCTCTGCCTCCCTCCCCAACTCACTGTCCTTCAATCCCTCGCTTCCTTGTTTTCCACTCCACCGTCGATCTCAGGGAAATGATTGTCGGAGCCAATTTTTTTCTCTTTGCCATCCCTACAAAGAAACGGATTACATCTTGAGTTGCATCCTCTCTGTACGCAGGCAAGTGACAGCTCCTCATTTATCTCCTTTTCTTCGCTCACCATCCATATGCCTGAGTCTGTGATGTATGCATGGCAGAAGCCTTGTGTGTTTGTGGTGGATGCTGTGTATATAGGCTAAGGGAATCAGGGAAGGTGTGTGTGTGGGGGGGGGGGGGTGTAGAGGTGGGAATCATGTGAGCGAAAGAAGGGGGGGCAGGCGCACACTAGGAGCAGGCACATCCAACCCAGGGGGACAGATGGCTAGTAGCCCTGGTGCATTTTCCTTATCGGTTTTCAAATTCACCCTGCAGGCTTTGTATGAGGCCCCCAAGTACACAGAGTGTCTTTTCAAGAAGCAAGACATGGTTCCTCCACTCAAAGAGGAGGCGGTGTCTATGTGTGAAGAACGGACATGGTGTAGGAGAGTTGAGGCAGGGGGCGATGGGGATTTGCCGTTGAGGCAGGTTTTTCAGAGGTTAGGCATTGGAGAGGGAGCGTAAAGAGAAGAGGAGCTAACTGAGAAGGGATCGTGTGTGTGTTTGCGTGTGTGTGTGTGTGTGTTTGTGTGTGTGTGTGTGTGTGTGTGTGTGTGTGTGTGTGTGTCAGCAAATGCAAATGCATGGAGGTCAGGTCCAGATGCTGCCCGAACAAAAGGGCTTCTCTGGGGGGACAGGAGGGGGAAGCGTGGCACTCGCCATTGTGTGTGTCGCTGCATTGCAGGGTGCTGCCGGGGAGCCTCATGCTAATGATGGCCATTCATTCTTACAACGGATGAGTGGCCCCAGCTTCTGCTTGCCTGCCTTCCACATACACAACCTTGATATTTTCCTCATCCATCCAAAACTGCATACGTCACCAAAAAAAAATAAATAATCAAAGGATCGAAAACAGCCATTTCAAAGCGTCATGAGGAAGCTGAGAAAAAAACTGTTTTTACATAGTGATGACATGTAGGGACAGGTGTCGTCTGTGTGTTTACATGCAATATGGGTGAGTGTTTTGAATGCCAAATTCACAGCATTTTACTCACTCAGTGGCAAGCAAACACGGACACCTACATTTCAAAGAGTGCTGCGTAGATATTTCCTAGTTGCAATGCGGGAATGGCATACAGTTTATGTTAAAGATAGCACTTGATGATGTGGTCCCGGATCACCCGATGTGGATTTTTAATGGCGCATTCCTCAAAACCTCACATCAATGTGTTTTCTGAGCTTCTCTTTACATTCCCTCATACATTCACTGGACACCTCTTTAGGTACACCTGCACAATCAAATGCCAGTCAATACGAGAGAAGTAACAAAACTCCTCCAGACAAGTATGCATTATATATGTTTTGCAAATATTAAAAACAATCCACTCTATCTAATGAGGTGGCTACAAAATCACAAGCAACTCAGATTGCAGTGTATTTGTGCATTTCTGACCTATTGCAAATGTCGACCATAGTCATTCATCATCATAACTGATATTCAATTAATCTTTTTCATTGTGGTTCTTGAAAAAGCATCATTTTGTATTTCACTTGACAATCATGGGGAACTTTCTGGGTTAATGGCTGTACAACGTAGATCACAGTCATCATTGTTGCTCTTCAAATTGAAAGGCACATTGTGTGAACATTTCCTTGCCGAGTTTGTGATGTTTAAAATCAATCAAT
The DNA here is from genome assembly GCF_025434085.1 of Hippocampus zosterae. Taxonomy (NCBI): domain Eukaryota; kingdom Metazoa; phylum Chordata; class Actinopteri; order Syngnathiformes; family Syngnathidae; genus Hippocampus; species Hippocampus zosterae. Next base: position 18,914,190 of record NC_067452.1, read on the forward strand.
AAATAAATAAATGTACGCGATTTTCCTCACTAAGCACTTGCAGGTCAGTCAAGTGAGTTTGGAGTGATCCGTCTCTGATGGATTTGCCGCTATCTTTTGTCGTCTTTAGTCCTTGACAGTCGAACACATTGACAAAAGTAGGAGTCTTGCACAAGGGAAGAAAAAGAACACCTGGACTGACTGACTGAATTACATGTTTGTTCTAAAAGGATTTGAGAAAGACAATATTGTTCAAATTTCTTCAGGATACACTACCTGGATTTCTTTAGGCATTTACATGGACTGTGTGGCCACATTATTAATTTGTGTACAGATAGTATAATGAAACGTTCTGTGACCAGGGATTACACAAAGGACAAAGATCCTCTTTGGTGACTTTTTGCCTTCTGTCTCGAGAACGTGTGTGTGAAAGTCTTCCATTCTCTTCAATATGGAGACGATAGTCAGTCATGATTTTTGTGATTGTTTGTCCGTCCTGACCCATGATTTTTGTCCGTCCTGACCCACTTTGAACAGTGCTTGACCTAGCTAGGTTGGAAGGGAGCAAAAGTGCAATCAAACGCACGACCGTGAGTGAAAATACACCAACAGCCCACAAAATTAGGACCTGTTGCACACTGTTATGTCTTTCACTTAAAGTGCTGTTGCCCAAATTCTTCCTTCAGGAAGATAACTGACCGAAGAGCACAGAAAAAAGTACTCTGGTAAAAGTAGGAGTACTGAATAACGCAGCATCAGAAACAACTGCGGGTTCAGGACCTTGCTCATGGACACTTTAACATGGTCACAAGGTTGAGGATCGAAACCGCAACCTCCGAAGGACGACCACTCTACCACTGAGCCACGCCGCCCCAATTTTCACATCAACAACTTTCAAAAGGTCTTTTGAGTAAGGCTGCAGGTTACAAGCTGTCTTGGCCGACGTGTGAGCATCCATGCGCTTCACTAGCTTACTTGTACCTGTAGCTTCCGTTTTTTCAGCATTTTGTTTTTGACCTCATTTTTACAATATAAGACGTGGCTACCAGCGACAATTATTTTCCGAAATTGACATCATGCATCGTTGTCTTTTAATTGAATATCACTCGCATTTTGCAAATGACTATAATGTTATGTTGGGTATATGAAGACTGGAATCCATTGTATTGAATCTGAAGAGTCATCATTTTAAAAGAATGACTCATATGAAGCCTAACCCAATTATTGTAATTCTGTATGAAAGACATAACATAACAACAACATCCCGCAGCTGTTATGCTTGCTGGTATTTTCTTTATTTGAGGTCATAGGTCAATTGAGGTGGGCCCGAGCAAATCAGAAAGCTGCCATTTTCTTCCCTTAGGGTATCTCTTGGAGTTCGTGGGTATGTTGCCTGGCCAGCAATCCACCTTCATGCATGCACAGACAGACATGTGTTGGTCCAAGTCTTCTTTGGGTCTACCACTAAGATTTTAATCTGCCACGATCCTCTTCAAGATCGTCCTCGATTCTGGTCAAAGCACTGTACACAAATCCAACACGGAATTGAATCCAAGACCGAGAAGAGCGGCCATCGTTGTGATTCGAACGTTTTGTCTTTTCTCCCTCCTGGCATGTTGATAATCTGCTAATTTCAATCTGCAGTATGTCACTGTGCCCGCCCCTCCCATGTAGAATCGCAAATTCTAAACCTAATCCTTTTCCTGCTGGCCCCCACACTCTTTTTTAACTCTCCTCTCACCCCTTGAGAGGTTTTCTCACACGAAGCAGGCTGTTTATCAGGACAGCCCATGTGTTAGGTAATGTCAAGAGTCTATATTTATGACTAAGATAGCAGGGAAGAAGAGTGAGACAGAGAAGAGGAGCAGCAAAGGGCGGCTGTGGGCGGGAGCATGCGGGAGAGGGAGCGTGGGACTGCAGCCATTGGCCGCACACAGGAACCGAAGTGTGAAGAGCTCACATTGGCTAAGCCCCTAAACTGGGCTGGACCTCTAATTTGCTCTGCTTGTGGAGCTCTGAAGGAAAACGGCAGCTGCCTGAATGAGCCGGGATCCATCGCACTTGCTCACAGTCAAGCCAGCGCATGACTGATGGATGGAGCACAATTCAACGTGGATTTATCCTCTTGATTGTATCTGTGGAATATCGCACCGGACGGAACTCAGCGGACGCGGCAGTGTTGAGGTAATTCTGTGACATTTCCTTGGCTTTGGGGTGACGTCCCGGCCTCCAGGATGGTGATTGGAAGGGGGCACACAGAGAAAGAGAGCGAGAGAAAGAGTCAGCTGCAATTTCTGCCTGCAGGCTGCTTCTCTGCAGGTGTTATAAAATTGAGGTACATAAATTGTAAATTCTAAACGGGTTATATCTGTCTACGCATAGGCATGTATAGGTCTCTGATATGGTGTTTGTTTAGAGTCTAAACTAAAAAAAAAAAAAAAAACGCTGAGTTGTAGACACCCAGTTGCTGCTTGAAGGAAATGAGTTCTCGCCCCTTCCATAGCTCTGTTTTTGCACTCCCTTCATTTGAACTCGCTCCTCCCTGCTCATTTCTTCTTGAAATCTCCTGCCCATGAAACTGAACTTTCATTCATTTATTGAAAGGAAACACATCCCTGGGATCTTTTGTACAATTTCATGAGCTTTCCTGTTCATGACGGACGCTTCAGACTGTTGGTGCTAACCCACTCTTCAATTTCAGCCCCCCTCACTCATTCCTCTCCCCCATTTTGAAAGGGGAAAGAGGGATAGGAGGGAACAGCAGGAGAATAGCGGCCAGGACTCAGCTGTGAGGAGTGCTGTGGCGCGAGGTGAAAGAATGGCCTGTTGTGTTTGGGCAGCAACAGTATTGTGTGTCTGGTCTTTCTCTCTCCGCGTCCTCCTTTTCAACTATAATAGGCAACTCCATCATCCCTTTATTTCAATAATCCCCTGCTCTTCTTAAAAGCAAAGCAAAAGTTTCATTCGAGCTTTTTTTTTTCCTTTGGGATTCAATTCATTTTTGCTCCATCCAATGTAGGAATTTAGAGGATGGACACAATTGGAGACCAAATCAAAATGCGCATAATGGAAAAGTAGTTTGAGGTAGATCAAAACATCTGAAGTGTTCACTTTTGATGCATCACAAGTAGCGTAAGAAAAGAAAAATGCCGGAAATCATTTGTGAATGATTAAAAATAATTAAAAATACTAATAAAAAAATTGTGGGGGGGGGGGATTGACGGTTCACACTGTACTGGACCAAAGATCTCATTGAGTTGTGTGGACGAGGTGTGCCGGAAACGTTCCAGGACTGATGTCACAAAAGATATATTTTACATCCATCCGACAAGCTTTCACCTTCAGTGTGGGCCCGATGATCAACCAGCTTGCTGAATTCAGTACTTTCTGGCAGGACTACTCATGGGTGCTTCACCATGACAATGTGCTCACAATGCCCTGAGCATCCGACACCTCCTGGTCGAAAAGAACTTGGCCGTGCTGGGGTCACCTCTTTGCTCACCCGACAGGTTTCCTTGTGATGCACTTTGTCTTTCCAAAGGCTCAACGAGGTGTCATCGAGGGGATCTATTTTGAAGACGTGAAAGGCATGACAGACAACATGGCCATGGCGATGGAGCGACGGAGGATCCCTGAAGTGCCTTGAAGGTGTGACAGAGAACTTTGGAAAAGTACTTTAGACTTGCGGAGGATTCTTTTAACGGGGAAAAACTTGTCCTTTGATTTGAAATTCATCTTTTGTGCCATCTTTTGTTCGAGGAACTTTCCTGACACACTTCATACAGTATATCCAAATCAGCCGGAAATCTTGAAGGTGACAACCTTTCTGTAACTTTTTCACTTTTGACGTTCTATGAAATCCGTGAAAGAATCTCACCTGAACCTTAGCTGAAGCTCATTAAAGATAAATAATGTCTTTTTCCATTCGTTGTTACTGCACTTACTGGGGCCCAGCAATTCTTTTGAGGTGCAGTTTAAACGCAATCACGCCAGGTGTAAAGTACTGTAGTCATTCTTTCTCATGTAGATGAAGCCTTAGAATGCTGCCTCAATAAACACGGCTCCAGTAACAGGCTTTGAGGCCCAGGAGAGTTCCCCGCACACTCCCTTTGTGACTGTTTGCCTTTTTGGCCTCTCGTCTGCTGAGGCCGCTCTGAGCCGTTTACGTCCTTTCTCTTCATCGCCCCTGAGCCGCTGTTTTGAAAACACACATTTCACCACCGCACCAAGTGTGCACGTGTTTTTCCTGGAAACAACGCACAAACGCGACACCATTTGATTTCAGCATACACTGCGAGAGGATTTTATTCCGCGAACACAGCCCGTTATCCATACTTGCATTTTCTGAGACTATATTCTTTGGATATTCTACTCGTCAAACTAATCGTGTCCTTGTAGTTTACGTTCCCTCCGTCAGGCTTATGTCACTCTCAGGTCAGCTAGGAAGTTCTTGTCTATTGTCTTTCTTGCCCCGCTCACAAGTACAGACAGCAGGGGTTAAAGACAGCAGATGTTTGGCTGCACGTGGGTGTGTGGCGTGTATGTCCGTGTTAGACAATGACTGGAAGCTCCCCACGCCATAAAGAGCGGGAAGACGATTGAAGGTGTCAAATGTCAACAGAGTGCTGTTTACATCCACCACCGATTGTTCTTTCTCGAGAGGTCATTTTTCCATCTGAATCTGTGTATGTGTGGGAGTGTGGCGGGAGGGTGTGTGCTTGTCATTGGGTTGTTTCTGAAGCAACAGTCAGAATGTCTTAGACTCATCCCAAGAGTAAAGAAGCGATTTGGGTCACACGGGTGTGGACGTATTTAAGTATTCTTGTTGTTCAAATACGGTAGGTACCGTATTTTCACGACCATTCGACGCACCGTACGGTTGGGCGCAGTCTCATTAATGGGTGCCATTTCTGTATTTTACACATAGACAAACCGCACTGTCTTAATAGGCACAGTTTTACAGTGGTAAAACATACGCCAGCTTAAACATACGTCATGCATGCCCGCACGCTAACACGTTAGCTTGAAGCATACGGTAGCATGCCAAGACATACGGATACACGCTGAAACAAGTTTTTAAAAAGGCAACGAAAGCAGAACTGAGTTCGGGTGTATTTTATTTAGCCATCGTACAATGTTCTCACGTTTTTCAATCAATCATCACCCAGAAATCCATCAAAGTCCTCATCCTCTGTATCAGAAGCAGAGGACTGCACATCCCAGTTGTCATTGAACGCATCACATGCTAAAGTGTGAGTTGCTACGCATTGCCGAGCGGAAAGAAGGAGCAGCAACAGCAAAGTCAACATTTCTCTCGTGTGAAGCTTTCCCACATTTGAAAGTAAAGAACAGAGCGAAACATGGTGGCAGCGCGTGTGTGTGTAGAAAGAATTGAACAATTGTGCAAGTACCGTAATCCATCAAAAACGCCGTGTTCCCTCTCGTTGTCAGAGTCACTCTCATTGCCATGTGGCTCCACAGAAATGATGCCGGCTTTGCCAAAAACTCGAACAACAGTGCAAGCAGACACGTTCGTCCAAGCAGCCACAATCCATTTGCAAATTGTGGCGTAACTCGCCCAGCGCAGCCTCTCACTCTTTGTAAAGTTGTGTATGCCATCGATCATCCATTGTTCCCAGGCCTTTCACAACTTTACTTTGAACGCCCGGTTGATGCCGATGTCCAGCGGTTGGAGTTCTTTAGTCAAGCCTCCGGGAATAACGGGAAGCTCAGAGTTCATTTGCTTGACTTGGTTTTTCACCGCTGCTGTGAGATGGGCGCGCATGCCAAAAGCATAACCGATGGCTTGAAGTTTGAACTGAGCATCGTAGGCGTGTCTCTTTGTCGAATTTATTTTCGGGGGTTCTTGGAAACCAAAACCGAAGTTGTTTTGCAACAATGCACATTGCCACACTCTATACAGGTGTTGGTACCTGCTTGGGGTGATCCTTTAGCGTCCACTTACACGCCCACCCTTCACCCATTGGCGGACTGCTCCCCAGCATGCCCGTCCTCTCTCACATCTGCCTTCTCTCTCTCTCGCTCTCTCTCTCTCTCCCTCTCCATATATGTATATATACGCACCCACCCTTCCCTGATTGGCCGACTTCTTTCCCGCATGCCTGGCCACAGTCACTTCCGCCTTTTCTCTATAAAAACAGCGTGTCGTCTGTCAGTCAGATTTCGGAACTCAGCGCATACAAAAGACGCTCCGCATCATAAGGCGTCCTGTCCATTTTGGAGAAAATTTAAGACTTTTAATGGCGCCTTATAGTCGTGAAAATACGGTATAGTGAGTGCTCAGTGGTCGCGGTGCCAAAATTCTGACTTCATACTATGTGGCACTGTAACGATCACAGCAAAAAAGTAAAGGACCTAATAATGGCTAACAAAATAACTTTAAATTCCTAATATTTTCTTGTTAGTTCTGATTGAGTTAGTTCTGCTTGAGTCTGAAAGGAGTGTAACAGTTTTAAAATATGTCTCTCTACTGTATTTCTCAATGTTGCACACACAACACACATTTATTTTGGAACGAACAGATAAATTAATGAAATTGTACTCATTGCAAGTGACATCCATTGGGCCCCACAATTGTGTGGGCATTATAAGCATTATGAATACTGCGTGAAGTAAGTCCTAGACTTCTTTCAGATGCATAAATATACCACAGCACTTGCCTATTTGCAGTTAGAATATAGAATATTAGTAGATTACATTTGGACATTTTAGCCGACCGCTCTCAGAAGCTCATAAATGGTGTCACTGGTGGGCTAGCAAAATCTGAAATATTTAGTCAGCCCTATATAAAGTGTAAACCCACGCGGCATGCTCAGCTCCAGGTCTAAGTGAACTCGAAGGCAAAATATGTATGAGTATGTTTGCATTTTAAGACCATAAACTCCAAATGTTTGCCATTTTGCCTTTGACAAAAATGTTAATTCATGTCAGCAGTGTTTGTTTTGATTGTTATGATGTCATTTGATACGTAGAGTCATAAGGAAGATGATTCATAGCTGCCAAAGCACTCCAATCGAGTGGTACGTTGTAAATGATTCAATAGCCAGATGGTATTTACTCTCATGCCAGATACATTTGCCTCTAAATGTGTCACTTGTGCTGTGTGAAATTCTTAGATTGATAAGCTTTGTTGTTTTGGGTGTGAAGTCAATGACGCTAAAGTGCAAAATAATCAGTGATGGGCATTTGGTAACGTGGCCTTCAGGAGCCATCTTAATCCAATCCAGGAATTTTAATACCACCGCAATCATGTCGCAGTTTTAGAGACCATCAATCCTATATAATAAATCAATATACTGCATCTCTCCATCTGTGCCATGAACATCATCTGTGTTCAGAATCATTGTTTAATAATATGACAAAAAGAAGAAATTGCATCATTGTATCATACTCATCAGAGATGCAGCTTCATAATAGATTAATGTGTGCAGATTGTTACAGATGTGTTTTGCTTGCTCTGACCAACCAATGGGAAGACGGAAAAACGCTGATGATGACCAGCATATCATAACAACATCTTAACATAAATAATCGAGACAAGACACACACACACACACACAAAATACAACCACAAAATCAAATATCACATGCTGTGTATATATTTGCATTGTGTACAAATAGAAGAGGAATTTAGGATGAACACCTGGATGCCTTGTATCAGAAAAATATTCAATTACCGGTACTCATATTTACTCGTCACAACGTTTTCACTGAACAGCAGCATTGACTCATAGGAAGGACTATGATGCCCGTTTGTGGTGCTCGCCTTTCAAAATCAAACAATTTTCATTATAAAGTCCAACATAAGATGAATGTTAAAATATTTACATGTATTTATGTCAAGAGATCATGACATAAATACATGTGTGTGATCCACTTTCACCACCCATTTCCTTTTTGTCCAACAAAAAATATATCCAGGTACAGTGCTGAACCAGAATGTACAGTGAGTGTTGACATGGTAGTGTTAATCAACAGAAAAGTTGTCCTTTTTGGTTTAAAATAGCTTCCTTCACATTCCATGATCCCTCATCATACCCTGGTCAATGGCAGAAACCAAAATGATTTTCTTGCTTTGGTCCGAGGAATCCATCTGGACTGTGTCGTAAATATCTCACGATATCCTAGCCATTTGTCTCCCATCTGACCGATGTCCAAATGGCCTTTGTTTGCTCTTGTTTCGTCACAAGAGGCCAGCAGTCAAGTAACAAAAACAATGGATACCTGTATTGATACACTGCCTAGTTAGGCTTTATTGACTGACTGCTTAGCAGTTAAATTTAATGCTCAATAGCGAGCCAAATTTTCCCATACACACAAAGGCTTCCTGGCGCCGTGCTTGAATACTGCGCGCTTTCACATGTGCACTCCCCACGATCGGACCTCATACTTAGACGTGAGTGCCATCCAAATGTTCCTCTGTGACAACACACTGGGGCAATTAGTTATGGCTCGTTGTGACTTGATCCAAAAATTCTTATTCAGACGTTTTTAATGACCAATTTGCATTTCAGTTTGAGTTGCCACGAATTTGTGCACAGCCCTAATTCAAACTTTTAAAACAATGATTTAACATTGATACTTTATAATTTTACAATTACATATACTGACGGGCATATCCTGGAGTATATCCTCTATCCTCTGTGGAAAATGACTAATATTACTGTGCCCTAATGAGGAGTGACCGACTAAATGTATATCGTTATGTTTGCCTTATACTGTCCTCAGTTGGGCAATGGGTGCCTGCCAGAAGGAGCAGCACGATGTCCATTGAACTGAAGCAAAAAAAGTGGAACTTTTATAAAATGCAATATTGCAGAGTGCTATTTTTCTTATTAAAAAATGCTTTTTAGATGGGCTGAAATAGATTAATGGTAGTTCAATTATTTTCATTAGAGAACAATCATATGAGATACTTGTGTTTTCATCACTACTGTCACATTTTCTTTCAAGGCTACTGTCAAAGACTTGACCCTGAAGTTTATGATGCATGCTCGTAAGCAGGTCACTCCAGGGTACATACGTCCCTGGGCCACAACTTTTTATTAAGTTTACAGTGAGGACAGCAACTGACATGTATTTATAGTCTGTGCACTGAATAAACTTTAAATGTGGTTGCACGCTGATTTTCTTGATGCTACGACTTTGGTCACGAAGGATGCTCGAAATTTCTTCCATGTGATTTTACGTACACCGCCGGACAACTCAAAGCCAGTGCTTTTATATGAGTCATTTGAGTAATTGCTGTGAAAAGAACTCTTCCGTCGAGAGGTGTGTTAGACATTCTAGTAAATCTGCTGTTTTTTGTCAACAAAGCTATGCTAGAAGTACAGTACTTACATGACTTGCACAAAATTTGATGGTGAGGCAGGTCAAGGAGGAGGCCATTGAATTTTGGTACACTCATATTGACTGAACGGACAACATCATGCAAGTCTGTTAAATATCTTGGTTCATCTGAACCTGTTACCATCTGTTGTTGTTGCCCTGGTTCACGTTACTCCATGTTACTTCCTGTTTGTCCTGCTTATAAGGCTCCATGAGCTCAATCAATAAATCAGTCAAAATCGTGACTGCAGTTGACTTTAACGCGCTGTTTACATCGTGTTGTTATATGCAGAAGATAAATTGTAAGTTGTTTTCAAATGTAGGGAGTAAAAGTAAAATGTCTTGAGAAAAAATAAATATTCTCGTAAAGTACAGGCACCTGGAAACCACTACACTGAAGTCTCGAGCTTCAGTTCTGGTTCCCATTGTTATTTCAAACATCCACGCTCATCCTTCAGCCTCGGTCGTGCTTGCAGCCGACTGTCGGTCAATAGTTAAAAGCTTGGAATGAAGATCGTACCGACATGCATCCTTACACCTTGTTCCAAATTATTCAGCAAATTCTTCTGACTCTTATAGTCTGTGGAAACAGTGATCATTAAAATGTTCAAGTCATCAACTCTTAGAGAATAATTTGCAACATTTTATTGGTTATAAAGAACTGAAAATAGTCATTCGTTGAATTTGCGGCATTAGGAGGTTGTATTTGCTGAAATCAAAAGCTACAAACATCTGAACGACTTATTTGATAGCAGCTTTGCAATCCATCATCTAGTGAACATTTTTTGCAGGATGTCTGAGGAGCCTCCTGAAGCTGCTGTTTTGGTGTCAACCGCCTCCCAAACTCATAGATCTTTGCTTGAGTATGTTCCAAAGGTTGTGAATAAAGTTGCGTTTTTTATTTTGGAAAAAAAAAGATGCAATCAAAGAGAGGTTTGTTTAATCAGCAAGGTGGTTCGTATTGTAGCCTGTGCAGCACCTGAAGGCCACGTGGTGACAATGTTGATGACATGACCGTTGTGAGGGCAGGCTTGCCTGGGCTTCCTGATCCCTTGAGGCGCTTTCACATCAATATGCTTCTCCCTCCCGCGTACACGCAGACCTTCTTACGTCCAGCATGTGCTGCTCAGTCAGTACCACGATCTCTAAGGGAGGAGATGACAGAGACGCCATCGTGCTGCCCTTTGTGTATGCTTTGTTGTCCATGTGGCGGTTATTTGCCGGACAGCGAGAGGTGACAATGAGAAAGTGCAAACTGTTAGTGTTGAGATTTCACATGCCCATAAGGTAATCGTATGCTTGTTTAGTGGCTGTTGTTGTTTGTGTGTCATGTGTTGGATAATGTCCAACGTAGTCGACATTATCTCTCCCCTCTCTCTGTTGTTCCATCTTTTGGCAGATGCCCTCTTTTCACAGGACGTGTTCCTCTTTCCCCAGTTGTAACAGACAGGAGCTACGAATACAATTGTGTTGTTCGGGGACAAAATCATAACACACAGTCGTGTTTGTTTCCATCCCTCAAAAACACATAAAAGTGGAGAGTAGCTAGCTACCAAATACAAAACAAAAATGGATTCTTTCGAATTTGTTCCAAAACACAAACATATTTAGAAAATATATGTAGATAGTCATTAAAGAGACTACATAAATATGTAGGACTCTTTTTATTTTTTTGATACAAAACCATTTTTTAAAAATCCACTATTAATATTAAAAATATGAATTAAAAAACGTGTGTGTGTGTGTCCGCGCGCTCTATCACATCAACGTACATTGTTTTATATCGTTGTAGTATGTCTAGTAATTGGTAATTCCAAAAATAGGTCACACCTCATCTTACACTAGAATGGGGGTCGGCAACATGCGGCTCTCTAGCGCCCCCCGCCCCCCCCCCCCCCCAGTGGCTCCCTAGAGCTTTTTTAAAAATGTTTGAAAATGGAAAAAGAGGATAGACATTGCGCCTCAATGGCAAAGGTCCAGAGGGGTGGATGAAATCCCCCCCAGAGTTCCGAGGATCTCTGGACATTGTCAGACAGTCCTGGTTGACACAACCCCCACGGGAATTGGCAGACAGGGTTGGTGGTGCCCCATTTTAAGGGACCGGAGTGTGTGTTCCAACAACAGAGGGATCGCATTCTTCAGTCCCTGATAATGTCTTTGCAGGAGTGCTGGAGAAAAGGGTTCATCAGGAGGTTGAATCTCGTATTCAGGAGAAGCAATGTAGTTTTCGACCCGGCTGTGGAACTGTAGAGATGTCTACACCTTTGGCAGGGTCCTCGAGGATGCATGGAAGTTGGCCCAACCCATCTGTACTACGACCTTGAAGGAACCCTGATGAACTCTGCCGTGCATTTTTTTTTACCTTCGCCAACAGTCGCAGATGTTCACCCCCTCAGTGGAATAGCAGCTAAAATCAGGGCCTTATGAACATGACTTGAAAATAACAGCCCTCAACAACATGCATCATGTGCAGCTCTAATAATTGTGTGTGACTAACCTTTTAAGTCATCAATTTCTTTTTGACTTTTTATAAATTAGATTCTACATTAGATGTCTTGGGATTGTTTTTTTTGGGGGGTGGGGGTTGTTTGTTTTGTTTTATACCCATGCTGAAAGACGTGGAAAGACACGGCATGGTGGTTGCTTCATAAAGCTTGCATGTGTTCTCCGGCATGTTGGGCTTGCATTTTTCATTTGATATTAGTGTTAAGGAGGCAGTGCTCCAGTTCTAAAGCCACACTGAAGTAACAGTCTGTGTTGTCATGTCTTGTCAGGCTTGCCTTATTTTCATGATGTTCATCCCTTGGAACAAGCCAATAAGAAGAACAACATTACAGAAAATCGCCAAGTTATAAAACTAAACCTATTTTTGACGATGACTCTTGGCTGGATTTGGTGGCATTTCAAAAGTCTTGCATTCATGCAAACAGTCTGGACCATATTGAGCAGGAGTTGCTCGCAATTTTCACTGGGGTGGCCATTGTGCTGCAACACCTCAGTGAGGAGTGGCCGTGCATGCGTGCGTTCGTCAATCTTTATCATACCATGCACAGTCAGGGTTTCATGACATAAAATGTACGCCAATGCAGAACAATGCCAGTAAAATCAAACAGGAAGAGGTCTCAATACAAAGCAAGATTTTTCTGAACTTAATATACCCGTTAATCAGAATCAGATTTATTGACTACATATGCAAGAAACACACAAGGAATTTGTTTCCCAGTTACAACCCGTTCAGAAGAACATACTGTAGACAAGACACAGAAATGACCCACATGGGGGAGAGAGAACGAGAAGCCTGGCAGGTCGCTGTTAAACGCCCCGATATCTTAGATGTGAAAGGAAAACAGTCGGGAAGAGGAGGGGAAAAAAAACGAGTTTATTTCTACCTCATGCGCTGATTTGTTAGCTCACAGCCAATCAGAATGACTGATTGTCATTGACACTGACCCAATTTTGCATACTTCAATCAATGGCTCATTCATTCAAATCATATATAAAACTCGAGTTAAAAAGTTGACAAAAGCTTCTCTTAATTCTTCACAATTTAAAACTTTGCTTTTTACTTTTTTCTGCATGTGTTTCGAGTGTGTTGGGCAAGATTGGTCTGTGTGTACCTGTACATGTGATTTCGTGACACCCTGGCCCCAGAAAATATGATAAACAATGAATTCTCAGCCATGTTGCTTGCTGTGGTGTGAAAGATATTATTTTGATTGATGCTGACTGTAAAGAAATAAATAAATTTTGAAATCAATTGCAATTGACTGGCAACCAGATCTGAGTGTCCTCCACCTACTGCCCAAAGACAGCTGGGATAGGCTCCAGCACACCTGTGAGTCTCATGAGGATAAGCAGATTGTAAAATGGATGGATGGATGTAAAAATGGATTGTTCTTTACTTGATCTAGAGTCTTTCAACACTTGCATTTTGATCATTTTTTTTCTTCAAATATAAATTAAATATAAATAACTTCCAAGAAATTAGGATTCCAAGAATGCTCCATCCATGTGAAAATGGCCTTGGCCGCCCTTGGCCGCCCCTGGCTACCACGTCGCTCAGCCCCTGACATTGAGAGCACAGCAACCTTGTTGTGTGCAAATAAAGCCAGGAATTACTGTATCACTCAAATGCATCAACGTGGCTTAAGACTCATTTATGATTTTGTTCTGAAAGTGTTCTTGTTCCCTGGAACACACAGTCAATGTTTATGACCACTCATAAATCAATTTGGGTTTTTTCCTCCTCAGAATTTCCCTCCTGCAAACATACTAAAATCTTCTCAGTCACTGCAGCTTTTTTCAGATGTATTCCAAGCAATTGATGTTTCACGAGGTATCATGCAAAGGTTTAAAAATGTGGTTTCACCTTAATTGGTTGTGGAATTGAATTATAATTTACAGTTGCTTTGTGGCCATACGGTTCAACTGTCTTTCTGATGAGTCTATTAGGGGGAATAGTGTTGCTCGGGCATAATACAGTACACAAAGAGCTGTCAAGTGTTGCAGCTATGCATCAACTGAGCTCAGTAAGCAATCCAAGGAATTAGACATGAACAGCTGAACTTGGAAAACAAACAGGCTATGGTTTGTTATGTCACTTCAGTCATGTCACAGTCTCTCTATGTCAGATGCTGCAAAAGCTCCGGCTGTCTATGTGCAATGCACAACCACACAACGTTGAACCTTTTGCCGTACAGTTATCCCTCGCTATTTAGCGGTTCATTTATCGCGGATTCGGTGCATCGCAGATTTTTTCAAACATATTCATAAAAAGAAAAAAAATGCATATACACGGAGTACAGTACTGTATATGATGCTCTATGTGACCCGCTTTTGGTTTGCAGCTTTTCACGGACTGTTTGCGGACTTTAAAAAAATAAATAAATAAAAGTTACCTGTATATGTTAATTGGTCGCGACTTTGTGGATTTCTGTTAATCGCGGGTGGTTTTGGTCCCCATTGTCCGCGATAAACGAGGGATTACTATAATTAAGAAAGAAATGTTGGGTGCAAACACAACACTGTTCATCACTAAGAGAACACCATACCTCCAGTGAAGCTTTGTTGTGGCAACATCATGCTTCAGATCTGTATTTCTGCATCTTGAACAGGAGCCTAAACGGTGCTTTAAGTGGAAAAAACAAGGGATAAATTAGGTGGTGTGTAACAGCAGATTATCATTATAATGAATTCAGAAATATATATCCATCATTTAATCCCTCGATTATCCGAGCCGTTTAACATCATATGGGCAGCGGGCATGATGGCGCCTGTCCCAGCAGTCTTCGAACAGAAGGCGAGGTACGCCCGGAACTGGTTGCCAGTCACAGGGTAAATGAATAATAAATAAATAAGTGTAGAAATAATGGCGGAAACTTGTGCGGTATCATACAATTACGGGGTAATTAACTTGCAGCTTAGCGTGCTAAGCGTTTTGTTTTTCCTCAACGCATTTATAATGGGCGTCAATGCCACGAATAGCAGTGCACCACGGAATATGGCTCCTTAAAACAAAAAAGTGGAAAGACATCACAAGTACAAGTTAGACAACAGTTGCTTGCTAATTATATGCTGATGTAATAGAGTGAGAAAGCCTGGAGGTTTGTGGTTGTCAATATTCAACAACATGAGCACACCAGAATTCTTCATCTCATTCGAGCCCTCCACTTTGGGGAATAGCCTAAAATAACAGCTCCACCCCCGCCTCGGCAGACGGCTTCATTAGAGCTTGCTGAGCCTGTGAAGCATCTCCCACTATGGGACCACCCAGTCCTACCAGTCAAACTCCCAGACAACTTCACTTTCATCTCGCGCCACTGAGGTGAATGCAAAGCGGATAGATGAGCCTTCATGTTTCACGTGAGGGATTTGTTTTGTGGTTCTCTGTCTTGTCTGCTAAATGGCTTCAGTTTAACGTTGGCTTTTCAGGTTAAAAAAAAAAGCCAAGAAGGGAAAAACCTGCTCTATGTAGAAGCATCTCATGATCAGGTGTTTGTGTACATTGGTGAGGTTAAAACTTGGCTTGTGTGTCAAACATGATTTTTTTTGCTAATCCCACATAGAATGCATTGATGGTTGGGAGATTTTTCGAATTTGGTTCAATGCATAGGAGACAGAATTAAGTCAAACCTTCCTACCACTTGTGAGGATGAGATGTCATTGTCGTACATTATGTTTATATGCACGTCCAAACACGAAACATGAACACAAGATTCAATCTGTCACCTGGCCTGCCATCCAATTTCATTCGGATGATTTTTGTCGTAGACTTGCGAGCAAAAAATTATGAGCGCTGTATGGTGGCAGTGGATTCAACCCACTTCGCCGAAGGCGCGGTTTGGCAGATAGGAAACAACTCTTCAGAAAAGATGCTTCACGCCCTTTAAATCCACTCCCAGTTGAATTCCAAATTATGTTGTGTCATTAAAACAACAGAGTAGCATTTAGCTTAATGCGAACAAACAACGCTAACCGCACTAGTATCACGGTGTCAGAACTATTTCAGCAGTGGATATTTGAATCGCCACAAATGGAGGAGCATCACATATGCACGGATAATATAACAATACTCACAGGCTTCTTCATCCTCTGTGAAGAACTACTAAAATGATTGCAGCTTTTGCATTTCTGTATGGCTGTATAATAGTGCCTCTAAGTCAGGGGTGTCCAAACTTTTTGCCAAGGGGGCCAGATTTTATGTGGTAAAATGTCGGGGGGCCGACCTTGGCTGACATTCTTTACATTGAACAACAATATTGTTCAACAAATTTTAGTAAGCCAGTCTGTTTCACATTTCCATTTTTATTTGAATTTCAACAATCTTAAGAATTTCTTTTGGTTCATTTGAAACAGGTATATCACATGCAACTGCTTATTCACTTGACTTTTTCTTAAACAGAAGTCTCCTGAGTGCAAATTGATTGATTTGAAAGATAAAATGCATCACCATGACTTTTCAATAGTCACAAAACCTTTGACTCGAACAACAGGTAAATGAACAAGCAATACACATATCCATAACTGCAAGGATCATTTGAAATATGACATATCAGTCAGTATGTGTGGGACGAATAAAGGATATCTTATCTTATCTTATCTTATCTTATCTTATAAACACGGAGTGATGTCTTGTTAACTCGTGAGTGATGCCCTCTAGTGTCTAAATGCTATTACTCATTTAGTGAATGCTATTACTCATTTAGCCACTAGAGGGAAGCAATACTCTATGAAACATCACTCACCAGTCTACGAGACCTCAGTCAATGCAACACGTGTTCCATTGCGCCCAACCTGCGGGCCAGACGGCACTGATTTTATGACAGGGGCCGAGGGCCGGATGAAATTCGACCGCGGGCCGGACTTTGGACATGCCTGCTCTAAGTGGCCAAGGCTCACACACAAGAAGGATGCAGCACAATGTCCATTGAAACTAAGTTTTAAAAAAAAGGAAAAAAATGGCAGAAATTGTTAAATTCTTACTCTTATTTAATTATATAATTACTGCATGTATTTATTAACTGCTAGATTAAAGAGTACAATTTTCTTTTCAAAAACATTCATTCTTGTTTTGGGGGTTAGGCTGAAACAAATTAATGACATTTACATCCATTTCATTGGGGGCAGATGACTCGAGATGAGAGTTTTGAGTCACAAGTGTGGTCAAAAAACAACAAAATATCAAGGCACTACTGTACTAACTTAATTTCAACTTTTATAATGAACGTGTCTTGGGCTTTCTTAGGTCAGGTTGAAAAACCTTCATACAGTATGAAATTCATATCATGAAAAGAATCTAAAACCTGCTTGTGTAATCGCAAATTTGTGGCTCACCTATTAGAAATGGCCCCACTGTAAAACAAAATTAGGACGCCATCATTATTTTATTGTCTGATTGAGCAGGCTGCCATTTCCTGTGATGCGTGAGCCAAGCATTTTTCCCCAACACTCATTCATTTCCTGTGTGCTGTCTCTGATACGCTAGCTTTTAGTAGCAATATAAGGTTTGTACTGTCTCGGCCAGATTTGGACAGTCAGCTAAACTCATTGTCGAGCAGCATTTCTGACACAAAGTTCCACAGAACTGTTCACCAATAACAAAACAAATTTTTACATACCCACGATGCTACCAAAGGCGTTAGATGTATGTGGATTGTGCTGGATTAAACTTGACTACCATACGTTTTTTTTTTTTTTTTTTTTTTTTTTTTTTTTTTTTTTTTTTCCCAAGATGGCGCCCGAGTAGGCAGCCTTCGGCAAGTGCTCTTCAAGAGCCTTGCTTTTTTGTTCTTTTTTGCTGTTTTTGTCTTTTGTTTTGTCACATGTTTTTTGTTGTTTCATTGTGTGGACCTGATATGGACTGTTTTCAGCGCTTTTTGGCCACGACATTCGTCAAAGGAGCAGTATCTGTGCTTGGTGGTTGCGCCTTCTCGGCAGCACGCCTGTACCAGCACAGATTTTGATTGGGAGGAATGTCGGCGCCATTGACTGTCGGTGCTGGACAGACCTGGGGCGCTTGTGTTTTTTGCGCCAGTAATGGGCAGCATTTTTCACAACCCCGATTTGTTCAGTGGCTATGTCAGCGCTGTTGGACAGTTGGCGTTGGTGCGGCTGGATGGATGGCTGCTGAAGTTGAGGATGAGGAGAGAAGAGCGTTGGCGAAGAGCGCCGATGCGTATTTGGAACCGTGAGTTGCCGCTTGGAATTGAAATGGATTTCCATGGGACAGGAGAAGTGAACCAATCTCTTTTTTCGTCAATGGATGCTACAGCTTCTTGTTGACTTTGAAACTTAGCTTGTAGCCGACGTGTGCACATTTTGAGCATGACGTCTCTGATCCACTGGTTAAAGGACACTTTGATTCTCTCCTCTTTCATCTCAAACCGCTTCAAACAACAAAGCGTGTGACGGAAAAGTGGTTAGGACTGCACGACTGTCCGTGTTTTATGTTATGTGTTTTGTTTATTATTTTACTTTATGTTAACTGTTTTGTAAAGCGCTTTGTTACAGCTGCCGCTGTTGTGAAAGCGCTATATAAATCAGCATGTATTGTATTGTATTGTATTTCTCTCTTGGTGACGATCTATCGCTCTACTTCCTGCTTCCGTGTACGCGTCTTCCGCTTTCATGACGCCACGTCATGAAACAATCATAATACAACGATTGTGAAAATCATACAATCACTGCTTACAAACAGACGCTTCTTTGTAGAAATGGATGACAAGAAAAGTAGATACCGAACACAAAACAAATGGTCTCCCACAAGGCTCTGTTCTTGCGCCAGTACTTTTTAACATCTACACAAATGACCAGCCAGAGTTTGTAAACATCCGAAGATTTATATATGCCGATGATTTGTGTATTGCCACCCAATCGCGCTCATTTCAAACCACCGAAAGGAGACTATCAGCTGCTCTTCAACATCTAACAGAGTATTATAAACAAAACTCACTTAATGCCAATCTAGGAAAGACGCAGGTGTGTGCATTCCACCTAAATAACCACCAGGCAAATAGAAAATTAAGCATCTACTGGAATAATGAGAGACTTGAGCATGTTGACTATCCCGTCTATCTTGGAGTCACATTAGATCGAACGCTCTCCTTCGCAGAACATGTAAGGAAACTCAAGTCAAAAGTTGCCACAAGAAACAACCTCTTAGCTAAACTTGCTAACTCTAACTGGGGAACAGATCCAAAAACTCTAAGAACAACAGCTCTAGCACTATGCTACTCTACTGCTGAATATTGCTCAGCAGCATGGGCAAGATCATGTCATGCTCACAAAATAGATCCTGAGCTGAACAACACATGCAGAATAGTAACTGGCACACTAAAACCAACACCACTGCCAGCACCCTACAGATTGGCGGGCATCGCACCACCACACATACGTAGAGACATTCATGCAAGGACACAAAAGCATAGTCAAGAAAATGACACAAGACACCCCCTCTATGGTCATAGTGACTCAATAAGAAGACTGAAGTCCAGAAAGAGCTTTATGACCGTCCAACGTTTAGATCCTCAGCAGTCAACAAACCACAGGCTCGAAAAATGGAGAGAATGGGACAGCTCTGCACTAAATGGTGCAATCCAAAGCCCAAACGAACATCTTCCAAGTGGAACTGCCCTCTCAAGAAAGAACTGGGTGACATTGAATAGAGCAAAAACCAGAGTAGGCAAGACTGGGAACAACACCTATAAATGGGGACTCTCACTCAGCAGTAAATGTCCTTGTGGCCACCCAATACAAACAATGGAGCGCATTCTTCGGGATTGTGAACTGGGGCCCACCTGCACAGATCAAGACCTCTTAGACACTAGTGATGCTGCCAAGCAATGGATCCAGTACTGGCGCGACAAGATATGATGATGATGACGCCACGTCCGATTGTGAACTACGCTGCTTACAATGAATCAATAAAGTTACGTTGCATAAAGAAAATACTCTTGACTTACTTCAGTGTAACTTAAATACACCACTCAAATTTAGATTAGCTGTTAGTTCAGGACAGAACAAGGTTATTGAACATTCGCTGCAAATCCCCTTTTGCCTTCTACACCCCTCGCCCCCCCGACTTAAATTGTAGTACAGTTATTTATTGTAACCTACCAAACATAATTTTGTTTACTTCTCTTCAGGTACAACACGCGCCCCCCGAGACGGAGAGTTGCCAGGGGTGGATTACAACTTCCTGTCAGTGGATGACTTCCTAGAACTTGAAGAGAGTGGTACACTGCTTGAAATTGGAACATATGAGGGTGAGGATGACTGTGATAACGATGAAGACGGACATTCGCGCGTGAAGGGAGGGCAGGGGAGGGGCGAAGGGCGAATGGGGAGGGGGGGCGCGGAGGGAGAAGGGTAGCTTGCGGGAGGTGTGGGAAGGAAATGTTGGCGGGGAACCTTGCGAGACACCAACGGGATTCGTGCCGGATGTGGGACCCGGGAGGGGGGGCAAGTCCCTGACGGGGGCCGATTGCACAGGATCGGATCGGACGGACATTCTGTGTGTAACATTGTGTTCTGATTCATCACGGTTAAAAAAAAACGAGCATAACAATAATCCAAATAAATGTTCCCTACGTGCAGGTGGGCCGTCAGATTGTACAGTTGATTTTGATTAGACATGATTGCCGGACCAGGCTCACGCTACATCTGCCCGTCTCCTTCTGATTAGGACTGTGTTTTCCCATGCTCTAAATCTCAGACTTACACAAACCTGTGTGCATGTATAAACGTGACACATGTGGAGAGATGTGTGTGTGTATAAGGAAGAGCCTGGGAGAGAATGTTACAACACTAATCTGCTTGGCAGCAGTCTGCGACTCTGTTGGCATTTTGGCACATTTCTCTCTTTCACACAGACAATGTCACAAACCTGTCCGCAGGAGTCTGTGACGGGCAAACTGATGGAGATCGATCCATCTATCCATCTATCTATCAAATCAAACCGTTCTTGTATCATTTCGCACCCCACGTGTCAAAAACCGTATCGAATCATCTTTTGTGAAGAGATGCACACCCTAAGAGACGGTCAATCAAGTCATAAAAAAAGTGAAACAGAAATTTGTCACAATGCACATTCGTGAAATTCTAAATGTCCTGAGTGAAGATAAGAGAACTCTGTCCCTACTGCGAAACATGGCGGAGGCTCGGTTCTGTTCTTGGGAGACTTTGCTGCATCTGGCACGGGGTGTCTTGGAATCGGTGCAGGGTACTATGAAATCTTAAAACTATTAACGCATTCGGAAGAAACTACGCTGCCTTGTGTCAGAAAGCTAGGTCTCAATCACAGGTCATCGGTCAGCACACTGGCACAAAAGACCGAAGAATGGGTAATAGCAACACACTCAACTTTTCTGAAGGGGCCTTGGTGAGCCTTATCTAAATCTGTGGAAGGCATTGCAACATACCACCGGAGAAGGCACCCTTCAAACCTGGAGACAGTTAGAGAAACACCTGACGACAGGTGCGGAGGTCTTATTGACATTTACAGGAACCCTTTCATCTCAGTGAGGGCTTTAAAACATTACACAATCATTTTCTTGTGAAGGTCCAGGATTATCCCTGTGTGTTTTCATGAGATTCAATTATCCAAACTTTAGGCCTGACAAGATGACTCAAAAATTGTGTCGTTGCAATAAATCAGCTGCCCTTTTCACTGGTTACCAAGATGACAATAGAGAACATATTGAGTCCGGTGTATTGGAGCTCACTTTTATACAAATGATATTAATCTCGCAAAATTCTGTTATATAAAGCAAGCCAGGCTATTGCTAAAACAGGAACTGAGCCACATGCCAGCTGTTGGTAGTAATAGACTCATAGATGTTCTGAAAGTTTTTTTTTCCTTGCACCTAGTGTCTGTTCTTGAGTCTTTCTCCTTCTGCCTCTCAAGCATACTAATGTCCTCTTTGTTGCCTAGGTAACTATTATGGGACCCCCAAGCCGCCAAGGCAACCCGTCATTGGGACAGTGATTCTCGGAGATGTAGGTTCCCAGCAGTCCACCCCCAAGCGCACCAAGTCCTACAATGACATGCAAAGCGTCCGAGTAGTGCCTGCTGACGACGACGATGACGACCAGGCCTCGGAAATGAACAACACTTTCACAGGTGAGAGCAGCACAGTGCATTTCCTTCCTCAATGTCTCTTTCTCTCACTGTCTGTCTGTGCCATTTATCTTCTCCACCCGCAAGAAGAGTACTGTATGTGCGTATGAGAAGTGTTTGTCCGAGATCACCGACATAATGGGAGGGAGATAATATGTGTCTTTGAGCTCCCATGTCGAGTGGTTACATCATGTCTTTGTTAGGCTGAGTTCTCTACTCACAACCCTCCAAACACTGCCATCTGCCTGTCAGGAGGGGAGCGAGATTTGTCAGGTTTTGAATCATGTGTTTGGATATGATAGAATGCTATATATATATATATATATATATATATATATATATATATTAGAGCTGTCAAACGATTAAAATATTTAATCTAATTAAAAATGCAATTGTCATAATTAACTCAAATGAACTAAAAAATTAATCGTGATTACTCACATATTTTTTATCGTTTCTGAATTTCCTTTTACATTTTTTGTCCTATTTTTCCCCATTTTAATGCTCTCATCAACTTGGAATCATGAATCAGTTTTCTATGTGCCAAATGCAAATATTTACTGAAATAAAAATTTCAATTTTCAATTTTACATGAACATTTTTCACTTGGAGCAGTTGTTCACACATAATCTCTCACACAATATTACTGTCCATCAACAACAGTGAAAAAAAAATTTTTGTCACACAACAGCTGCTTTAACAGCTTTTTTAATGAAATCAAAACAGAGCAGTATAACATTATAAGGTGCACATCTAAGGTAAACTAGTACTCAGCCTATAGTGGATTTAAACCATTGTTGCATACTTCGTTTTTCTCAAGTTTGCTTTGAACACAGCAGTCTGTTTCTGTATGTTTGTTGGAGAATAACGAGACCCCGGACACCAGTGTTCGTTATGTGCCGCTGTATTCAAAACTGCCGACCGTACAAACAAGCGCAAGCACTTCCCCCGTGCTGCTGGGGCAAACCATTCTGAAAGAGGGGGGTTTCACTCCCCCTAACAAAGTCAAGCTATGTTGATTATGTTGGTACTTATTGCGCGGAAGTCTCTCTACGGTTTTTGTGTCTACCTCATTTCGGATGACTACACTTGGTTTGATGACAACACTGGAGACGTCTTATTTTCGCTAGGTCGCTACCACTGCACCGCTGAACTTTTGTTGTCATGTCACCGCCTCTGCGCACCGTCACTGTCAGACGAACACAGAGAAGCTCCACCCGCTCTATTTATATGGACACGGAACGCTGTAACCTTCCACACAAAATAGTTCCAAACAAGTAACAGTCGCGTCAGTGGCATACATCGTATACCTGTATGATACACAGAGAGAGAAGAACAGGTAACTTTGATCTTTTCAGTGGAGCAATCTGGCAACTTTTTAAAAGTAAACTTTCCATTCATAAACTCTTTAAGTATCCGTTTTCGGTGTCTCGCGCTGCCATGGCTGGCAAAACAGACATGGGCGTGGACTTCTGCAGTGCGCTTGTTGTTTTGTTCTGGTGTATTTATAGAGCAACGTAACATCCGCTTGTGACGTGTGCCGCGTTAATCTCGCGAGAAAAAATTTAATCCCGTTAAAATTCATTTAAATTAATGCCAATAAAAACGCGCTAAACTGACAGCTCTAATATATATATATATATATATATATATATATATATATATATATATATATATATATATATATATATATTATATATATATATATATGTATGTAAAGTTCATTCATTCATCTTCCGAACCGCTTGATCCGCACCAGGGTCGCGGGGGGTGCTGGAGCCTATCCCAGCGGTCTTCGGACAGTAGGCGGCGGACACCCTGAATTGGTTGCCAGCCAAACACAGGGCACACAGAGACAATTTAGAGTGTTCAATCAGCCTGCCGCGCATGTTTTTGGAATGTGGGAGGAAACCGGAGCACCCGAAGAAAACCCACGCAGGCCCGGGGAGGACATGCAAACTCCACACTGGGAGGCCGGAGCTGGAATCAAACCCTCTGCACTGTGAAGCCGACGTACTAACCACTGGACTACCGGGCCGCCATATGTAAAGTTTATATATATATCTATATATATAGATATATATGCGAATGTTCTGTATTTATATACAGAACAGTCGCACAAGACTGCAGGTCCCGAGTTACCAACCTGTGCACAGCCTGGATTGATTACAAGAAAGAACTTGATGCCACATACATGGATCACTGAATGCTTGGAGTTGTATAAGGTGAACAGGACCCTCAGAGCCTTCGTTGCCAACTCGATGAGGATGTGGAAAACCACACTTGAAGCCAATGTTAAGCTACTTACCCAAGTGTCCATCAAATGTGGCATATACCAAGGTGATGCACTCTCCCCACTGCTGTTCTGCATAGGACTGAACCCCCTAAGCCAGGGGTGCCCAAACTTTTTGGATCGAAGAACTACTTTTCGATCAACTAACCTCCCGGGATCTACCCTTACCGGCACGCACGCACGCGCACACACACACACATGTACGCCCTGATGAGAAACAGCCTGAAACTGAGGCATGCGACGCACTTTTTGCGGCCCGTCTATCTGACTATCATAGCTCACACGTACCGTTTTTAAGTGCTTCCCTGGGCCCTACTAAATTCCTATTCTTTGCTCGTGCCCTCTGTGAATTGTACACGAAGCAAACTCTGAATGAGAATGATGACGATAAAAGATAGAGCGCAACAGTTCAGATCACAAGCTACTTTGCAGACTGCTGAGAGCTAACAACTTCCGGCGACGTAATCACGCACCCCCGTAAATTCAAGATTTACCTGCTTTATTTTATTTTTAAATATTTTTTGGGTGAAAATGAGACTGATAAGATGATTGGGTGCAGTGTACATTAACAAAAAAAATACATTATTAACGTGTACAAAGACACACAAATGGTTGTTTGTTTTTTGTTCTCCTCGACACTCCTCGGATCTACTTGGGACCTGTCTTAGATCTACCGGTAGATCAGGATCTACCTAATGGCCACCCCTGCCCTAAGCCAAGTAATCACCAAGACAGGCTATGGATACCGCCTCAGAAATGGAGATACAATCAGTCACCTCCTCTACAGCGATGACCTAAAGCCGTATGCTAAGAGCGAAAGGGACATAGATTCCCTGATCCACACAACCAGGATCTACAGCAGCGACATCGGGATGTCATTCGGGTTTGAGAAATGTAGTCGGATGGTGACTAAGAGAGGAAGGGTAGTCCACACTGAAGGGGTCTCACTCCCTGAAGGAACAATAGCAGACATTGAGGACAGCTACAAGTACCTCGGTATACCACAAGCCAATAGCAACCTCGAACTGGCAACAAGGAAAGCGGCTACGGCCAAATACCTCCAGCGAGTGAGGCAAGTCCTAAGAAGCCAGCTCAATGGCAAGAATAAGACCCGGGCAATAAACAGCTATGCCCTGCCAGTGATCAGATACCCTGCAGGAATAATAAGGTGTCCAAAGGAAGAGATTCAGACCACGGACGTTAAGACCCGAAAGCTCCTAACCATGCATGGAGGGTTCCATCTCAAATCCAGCACCCTGAGACTGTACACAAGCCGAAAGGAAGGAGGCCGGGGACTAGTAATTGTGAGAGCCACTGTCCAGGATGAAACATCCAAGCTCCATGATTACATCAAGGAGAAGGCTCCAACAGAAGACGTACTCAGAGAATGTCTCAGACAATGGGGAACAGAAGATGTGGTGCTGGAAGAGGGACCATCATTTGGAGGACAAGCCCCTACGTAGTACTACGAAGTACCACCGGACCATAACCAAAGTGGCTGATCTCAAGAAGTCCTATCAGTGGCTAGAGAGGGCTGGCCTGAGGGATAGCACAGAGGCACTCATCCTGGCTGCTCAGGAGCAGGCCCTGAGCACCAGAGCCATTGAGGCCCATATATACCACACCAGAAAAGGCCCAAGGTGTAAGTTGTGCAAAGAGGCACCTGAGACAATCCAACACATAACTGCAGGGTGTAAGATGCTGGCAGGGAAAGCCTACATGGAACGCCATAACCAGGTGGCTGGCATAGTCTACCTAAACATCTGTGCGGAGTATGCACTGGAAACCCCAAGGTCAAAATGGGAAACACCTCCGAAGTTGGTGGAGAATGACAGAGCGAAGATCCTGTGGGACTTCCAGATCCAGACTGACAAGATGGTAATGGCGAACCAACCAGATATCATGATCATAGATAAAGGGCAGAGGAAAGCCGTTGTAGTGGATGTAGCGGTCCCAAGTGATGGAAACATCAGGAAGAAGGAACATGAGAAACTCCAGAAATACCAAGGGCTCAGAGAGGAGCTGGAGAGAGCCTGGAAGGTAAAGGTGACAGTCGTGCCTGTGGTGGTCGGAGCACTCGGGGCAGTGACCCCCAAACTAGATGAGTGGTTGCAACAGATCCCGGGAACAACATCGGACATCTCAGTCTAGAAATGTGCAGTGCTGGGAACAGCAAGGATACTGCGCAGAACCCTCAAACTTCCTGGCCTCTGGTAGAGGACCCGAGCTGAATGAGCTGACCCGAGGGGGGGTGAGACGAGGATTTTTTTTTTAAATATTATATTATATTATATTATATTATATTATATTATATTATATTATATTATATTATATTATATTATATTATATTATATTATATTATATTATATTATATTATATTATATATACCCGTGGGCGGCCCGGTAGTCCAGTGGTTAGCACGTCGGCTTCACAGTGCAGAGGTACCGGGTTCGATTCCAGCTCCGGCCTCCCTGTGTGGAGTTTGCATGTTCTCCCCGGGCCTGCGTGGGTTTTCTCCGGGTGCTCCGGTTTCCTCCCACATTCCAAAAATATGCATGGCAGGCTGATTGGACACTCTAAATTGTCCCTAGGTGTGAGTGTGAGTGCGAATGGTTGTTCGTCTCTGTGTGCCCTGCGATTGGCTGGCAACCGATTCAGGGTGTCCCCCGCCTACTGCCCGGAGACAGCTGGGATAGGCTCCAGCACCCCCCGCGACCCTCGTGAGGATCAAGCGGTTAGGAAGATGAATGAATGAATGAATGAATGAATATATACCCGTATATATATTATATTTATTATATATTTATATATATATATTTTGGGGGATGACCGAATTTACAGCTGAATTTTGTTATTTCATATTAAAGTGCTCTGGCGCCTCTGAAAGAAGCCCTTGAATCTTTTAGGTGGTGGCTTTCAAATTTTGCTGTTGCGTGGAATGTCCAATGAGAGGACGATAGGATGTATTCCAGCCACCGGACGGAAGCTTTTAGCTAACATACAAATATGTATGTACACATGGGCTACATCCATGTATACATGGGCATTAAAAAGCTGTTTATTAGCGTGCATTCAGCAGATGTACCCAAAGCATTTGAGAGTGAGGACCTGATTTAAAAAAGATATATACATTCATTCATTCATTTTCCAATCCACTTTATCCTCACAAGGGTCGCGGCGGGTGCTGGAGCCTATCCCAGCTGTCTTCGGGCAGTAGGCGGGGGACACCTTGAACCGTTTGGCAGCCAATCGCAGGGCACACAGAGACGAACAACCATCCGCACTCACACTCACATCCACACCGAGGGACAATTAAGAGTGTTCAATCAGCCTGCCACACACATTTTTGGAATGTGGGAGGAAACCGCAGTACCCGGAGAAAACTCACCAGGCATGGGTAGAACATGCAAATTCCACACAGGGAGGCCAGAGCTGCAATTGAACCCGGTACCTCTGCACTGTGAGGTCGACGTGCTCACCACTGGACCACCGGGCCGCTGAGATATATACAATACTTGTTCATTATTATGATGATTTTTTTAAAAATCATTACAATTTCGCAGGGTTGTTAACAACCCTCCTCTCTGTGATGTGTCAAATTCAGAAAATATGATCGTATTGACTTCACAGTGATTTAAAAAGAAGACATTTTAAATAAAATACCCCCATCAGTTCCAGTTTCTGTAAAGCTCTTTGCTGCTTTGTGACTCTTTTCCCACCGCTCTTAACAGTGTGGATGTGTGCCCTCCTTGTGTCCACTTGCCAGGGTGCCAGAATGTTGAATTAGCATTTTAATCATACATGAAAGGAGCACAGAAGTGGTCTAAGACTAGCTGGGCCAGAGCTTGGAAAAGAGGTGGGAGCATTGGCCGAGAAAGCTAATTTATGGATCATGAGAAAATGAGAGGGTGGTGATCCAAAGCAGAGTAGAGAAAAGACCGTCGTGGGAAAATGGACATATTCCTGTACAGCCTCTTTTCGGTACTCTGAAAAAAATGATGTGTTGAATTTACTCCATTTTATTTCGTCAACTGGCTGCAAGCAACAGAACCATCTGGATTTAGATACATTTTTAAGTTGCTGTTATAAAAAATATATTGAATGTATCTGAATCCATATCATTTTATTTCACGCCACCAAAAATGCAACTAAAATTGAGTAACTTCATCACACGTTTTTTTTTAACCATTTTATTTCACGCCACCAAAAATGCAACTAAAATTGAGTAACTTCATCACACGTTTTTTTTTCCCCCCCAACGTGCATCAATGAGGGCGAAGGTGCCGGCTAAGGGTGTGAGGTTGCATGCTTGCTTATTTCCACTGTTCTTCTCTGGCTTGTGTGAGATATAAACTATCTTTTGTTCTTCCATGTTGTTCCTTGTCTTGCCTGTTTTGTTACCCAGGATCCTTAGTGCGTAGTCTCTTCCCCTCTCCTTTGTTGTGCGCAGGTAACCCTAGCGACCAGGATGAGAGCCGCGGCGGTATCCTCCGGCCGTACCCCGCGCGTGACAACGCTCCTTCCTGTGGTCTGAACAATGCGGCCATCTCCACAGCGGACAGCGGGCAGCAGACCCTGGCAGAGCCGCAGGTCTCCCCGGAAGACGCGTTGGGACCGCTGCCCGAAAACTGGGAGATGGCCTACACTGAGAATGGAGAACTTTACTTTATAGAGTATGTGTTCAAGCCTGAAAGAGCTCCCATTGCAAGAGCATGAATTCACTCTTTGCTCGAACTGATATAGCCAACACAGCTCACACAGTTGTCACTGCATTTTACCCCCGTTGCACGCCTTGCCCCGCAATGATGTGGCTTTAACGCCTGCCCGGCCATCCTGTTAATCCCTGCATGCGCCGATCTCGAAAGGAGATCAAACCCCGATCACCTGATTACCTCCACCTCTTTGTCCTCTCTGCAGCACAACAAAGGCACACCACCAGGACATGGCTGTGCATTTAAAGAGCTTGTATGTTCATTTTTCAAATCACTATCGTTTCTTTTTACATTGAAGGGGAGGGGGGGGGGGGGATCCAGGGTTTGATTGTTTATATCTTGCCTGTGTCGCTCTGTTATTCATATTTGTCTGTGCAGCAGAGGCCTGCATTCCTTGATGAATATGCAAACGTCTGACATGTGACTTGAGTTTTCGCAAAGAGGATCCTTTGAACATGTTTTCGTTATTCTTTGTGTTCTTTCAGCCACAACACAAAGACCACATCATGGTTGGATCCCCGGTGTCGAGACAAAGCCTCCAGGCCTCTGGAGGAGTGCGATGATGATGGTAAGCTGCCACAGAATTCAGCGTCCGTACTACTTGAGCAATGAGAAGTAATGTCCAGCTGTCTGGGAAGAAAATTTGAAGTTGGCGAGAACACAGGGTCCAAGAGGCAAGTAACACACATCGGGAATTGGCACCACCAAGTGGTATTGGAGCATACTACTACTGTAGGTGATATTTTTAGGTGATGCCACCTCCTGTTTTGCTGTGACTTTCTAAGGGGTCTCTTCTTCCCTGTTTTTCTCATGTCACCACTGTCATTTCATTCTTTTCATTCTTTATTCCTTCCTTCCCCCACCTGATTCTCCTCTACTCCCCATCCCTTTTCTGTTTTTTCATTTTTCATTCTGCTTTCATCTTGGAGAAGAGGGGATACATACGGAGGACCTGGAGAGTGATCTCGGTAGGATGTCTCTGTTTTACCCACCTGGTCACCGGAAGCGGGTTTATTGCCAATATTTGACATAAACACAAACACAAGTTTTGGCTCAATAGAATGGTGCATGGACAGAGGGGTTGCAGTCGTAAAAACAAAAAACATTGAAAATAACCAAGTGAAAACTGAAATTCTGTAAGCCTGAATGAATGCGCTTAACTTTTGGCACATTCAGATGGGGTCACTCATGATCCTCATGCTCTGTCATCGCTTCCTAAGGATGACACATGGACGCGTGTTTGTGACCCTGGCAGACTGCAAAATCTCATCTGCACATCAGTGAAGGGGGCACGTACTGTCTGTTCAACAAATGTTTCTGTCAACAACAAATTCACAAATACATCCTTTGTACTCAAACAGGCAAAATACGTAGTCCATTGTTTGCTTGCATACTACCCCGTCAGCAGATAATTCGCGACACAAATGTTACAGTGCAGTACTCAGTGTTTATGATGGCGCTGATCAGTAGTCTGATTGTTGACATCAGAAGGAAACCAGCTCATGGTTTCATTTATGATGCCCTTACGGCATCTCTGCACAAATGGTTGTCGCTAAATATTATTCCAACAGGAATTGGTCACACAAATCATCAATTTGTCATGTGGCTGTCAATGTGCTGATTTGATGTTGCGGTAGTTCACCGCTCGCTGATTGTTGTTCAATGTTTTACGCTCTCCTTTATTTCAGAGCTGCCGCCAGGATGGGAGAGGATAGATGACCCAGTGTATGGAATTTACTATGTCGAGTAAGTAAATCACCTTGTTGGCACATCACCTTGCGGCGCCAAAGGAAATCAAGCTGTCCCCTCTCACAAATACAGTTTACAGCTCATTTAAACGGGAGCCCTGTCAAATCCAATGAACATTTCCTTCCCTCTGTGTCAGTCATATAAACAGGAAGACCCAGTACGAGAACCCAGTGGTGGAGGCGCGGCGTCGCAAAATCCTGCAGGAGCAGCAGCAGCAGCCGCAGCCTCCAGAAGGTGAGCGGTACATTCGAGGTTGGTTTCCTGCCCATTTTTTCTTTCTTTCTTTCTTCCTTTCTTTCCTTCTTTCTTGATGTTTCTTGAGTGTCTTGTTCACTGCTAACCGGGGTTTGGGTGCTAAACTCTCCATTTTTTGTATGTTGAAGACAAAAGCATTTGCTTGCCAAATCAGTCAAATGTATTGGACATGTTTATTAATTCAATTCAAACCATCCCAAACCGTGGTGCTGCTCTATGTAGTTTTTATTTTAGTGATGGAAATACACATTGGTTGTACGTTGTTTTCTATTTGCTTTACCATGAGAAGTTAGTTCTTCCTTTCGAGAAACTTGACAATTTACACATTGATTTGCTCCATGATCAATATAATGATCTAGAATTATATAGAATATAACTTTGTTCCATGCTGATATGTTTGTTTCAAGAGAACATAAAAACTAACAGGTGCTCAATATTGACCCTCACAAACCACAGTCCTCTGTCAAGAAAATAATGCTCACTTTAGATTAAAAGTGGGAAAGATCAACTGCAGACGTTTAACAATGCTTATTGTCATTGTAGTGTTGCAATTCAACATATCGAGAGATGTTACATATATTTTGCTTCCCTATTGAGCCACGTGAGCTGGGCCATAGGTTGGAAATTATATCCAAATAATATCAACAGCAAAATTTAATCAGAGATGGCTTTGTGTGCCCTGAAACGTATTTTTGATGCAGTTTTTTTTTCTTGCACATCAGGTTCTTCAGATATTTTGATGTGTGGTTTTTAAGGTTGCCCAAAAAAACGTGCGCAATACAGATTTTTCCCTTGCGTTGTAATTAATAGCTCCGGTGTTTATGTTGCTGAACCTAACCCTTAATTCATAAATATTCAAAATATGTTACATATTATATAGTTATTATGAAAGCCTCATGTGGCCAGACAAAGAATCAGCGCAGAAAGAAATCCTCTAAAAAAAATTACTTGCATCTCTGATTCAAAAAATGTTTTGTTAACCAGTGTAATCATGTAATAGTGCACACAATAAACAATACATGTTCATGGCTGCATTTTGTTTACATTATTGGTTGTGCCAATCAAAAGTGATCATTATCAGTCGTTGTGTTGGAGCTCGACATATGCTGCATTGTGTGGCAAATAAATGCTCTCGTTGGCGTACTTTGTCCTGCTTTAATAGATTTATATATATATATATATATATATATATTGAGAGAGAGAGAGAGAGAGAGCGAGAGAGAGAGAGACATATGTACCATGGAAATACAACTTTGAGATGCATATGTGGGGACTGACCTGAAAGGTTTGTCTTGATAGAGTGGATAGAGGAGCACTCTTCAGCTGCAACACCACTGGTAAACTACGTTCCAAACCACCTCGAGACCTACAGGGACCCTCAAGTCCCACCAACACTACCTCCGGTCCCCACAGGAGCCAAACGTAAATGTCCAGTTTCCCTATCTGATCATGTGGCATGGTGTTTTGTATTTAGCTTTCACATAATAGTCTGCATTGTAGTTTTCAGTTTTTTTTTGTGGTGTACATTTTCATCAGTGTTTGATCAATGACTAGTACCACTCGAGCGAAAAATCTGAAATGCAGATTTAAAAATTGTTTTCTGCACCACTGTGCAGGAGGGAAGCCGTTCTTCACCAGAAACCCTGCAGAGCTAAAAGGAACATTCATTAACACAAAGCTGAAGAAGAGCCGTCGCGGCTTCGGCTTCACAGTGGTCGGAGGTGATGAACCAGATGAGTTCTTACAGATCAAAAGTCTGGTGCTGGACGGACCTGCGGCCGTGGATGGCAAGATGGAGACAGGTGCAGTACATGTTTGGCATCAGTAGGAGACACTGTCCCCATCTGAAGAATGGCTAAATATCACATGAATTACTTGATAAGGGCACTTGAAAGGTAATATGTAACACTATAAAGTTCATAGACGAGTATAGAAAAGTGACTTTTTTTGTGTGTACAGTGCACTGAACCACTTTTGTGTCAAATTGAAGAGCGAAACATTTTTTTTTTTGTGGTCATTTGAGTGACAGTCGCCCCCATAAGCAGTTTCTCTATACGGCGCTGTTTAGAGATGGGGATAGAGTCTGTTGTGATAACCAAGGCGGCACATAGTCATATAATTTGCCTTCTGCAACATTTAATCTTTGTGACGCAGGTGATGTCATCGTCAGTGTGAACGACACCATCGTGCTGGGTTACACCCACGCTCAGGTGGTGAAGATCTTCCAGTCCATCCCTATTGGCTCCATGGTGGACTTGGCCTTATGCCGTGGCTACCCGCTGCCCTTTGACCCTGATGACCCCAACACCAGTCTGGTCACCTCGGTGGCCATCTTGGACAAGGAGCCCATTATCGTCAACGGGCAGGAAACCTTTGGCTCGCCTTCCAACCCAAGTGGACCGCTCAACGGTCAGAGAGAGCCGCGGGCGCACAGCCCGTCCGCTGAGGCGTTGTCCAACAACCTGCTCGGCTACACCAGCGACGTGGTCACCCTGGCCTCATCGATCGTCACCCAGCCTGAGCTCATCACCATTCACATGGAGAAGGGAGACAAAGGATTTGGGTTCACCATCGCAGACAGCCTGACTGGAGGTGGGCAGCGGGTCAAGCAGATCGTGGACTACCCACGCTGCCGGGGCCTCAAGGAGGGGGACATCCTGATGGAGGTTAACAAAAGAAATGTCCAGAACATGAGCCACAACCAGGTGGTGGACCTGCTGAGCAAATGCCCACGAGGGAGTGAAGTCACAATGTTGGTGCAAAGAGGTATGTAAAGCCTCATGGTATCACATTATTGCTAGACACCAAACACTTGTTTATCCCAGGGAACATGTCCCCGACCCACCCATGTGGTGAACATCTGCAATAGAGAGAGAGAGAGAGAGCACAAAAAACCTATAATAATCAAATCACCCGCACGCTTTATAAAACACAGTTGAACTTATCAAAGCACACTTTTTAAACACACAGAACGGAAATTAGCAGAGTTGTCACATGCTTTTGTAACACACATGATGCAGCAACAACTCACAGGCACACAGTTTATTCTCTCTGCCCTATAGGTAAAATTATGATCACGTGGGTTTAGTTGGGGGACCTTTCTGTCTCGTCTTCTTGCTCTTCATTACAATGCATGTCATTCGGTAGATCGCAGAGCTGCCCGGCCTGTTGCAGAACAAAGTGGCACAACGCTGGAGGCACCCAAATCTAAATTCTAACTCGCATATAGACTCTAAAAACCCATTCTAAGACATCACTTCAAAATGTGCGACATTGGTGATGTAGTAGTGGTGGGGTTCACTGTATTCTGAAATGAAATCATGTGTGACGAAGCACATTTCAAGCGTTTTATCTGGTGAGGAGCGGACAGGGTGGTTCGGATGAAAAAACTGTGTGAGTGAGTGAGAAAGCAGAAAAAGAATAAGTGTGTGGCGTGTAAGCAGAGGTGGTGAGGAGGCGAATGTGGATGAAGTGGGAGATTGGCTCTGGGCATACAACGGAAAAAGCGCATGAAGGCGTAGAAAGTCATTGTGAACGCAGATGCTCTTGAACTGAACCCCAAAGACTGTCAGTGATGTGTGCTTCATTGTGTTGTTTATAATATATATATATATATATATTAGAGCTGTCAAACGATTAAAATATTTAATCTAATTAAAAATGCAACTGTCATAATTAACTCAAATGAACTAAAAAATTAATCGTGATTAGTCACACATTTTTTATCGTTTGTGAATTTCCTTTTACATTTTTGTCCTATTTTTTCCCCCATTTTAATGCTCTCATCAACATGGAATCATGAATCAGTTTTCTATGTGCCAAATGCAAATATTAACTGAAATAACAATTTCGATTTTCAATTTTACATGAACATTTTTCACTTGGAGCAGTTGTTCACACATAATCTCTCACACAATATTACTGTCCATCAATAACGGTGAAAAAAAATATTGTCACACAACAGCTGCTTTAACAGCTTTTTTAATAAAATCAAAACAGAGCAATATAACATTATAAAGTGCACATCTAAGGTACACTAGTACTCAGCCTATAGTGGATTTAAACCATGGTTGCATACTTCATTTTTCTGAAGTTTGCTTTCAACACAGCAGTCTTTTTCTGTATGTTTGTTGAAGAATAATGAGACACCGGACACCAGTGTTCATTATGTGCCGCTGTATTGGAAACGGCCGTACAACAAGCACACGCACTTCCCCCGTGCTGCAGGGGCAAACCATTCTGAAAGGGGGGGGGGTTCACTCCCCCTAACACAGTCAGGCTATGTTGATTGTGTTGGTCCTTCTTGCGCGGAAGTCTCTCTACGGTTTTGTGTAGACCTCATATCGAATGACTACACTTGGTTCGATGACAACACTGGAGACATTTTACTTTCGCTAGGTCGCTACCGCTGTAGCGCACTGTCACTGTGAGACGAACACAGAGAAGCTCCACCCGCTCTATTTATATGGACACAGAACGCTGTAACCTTCCACACAAAATAGTTCCAAACAAGTAACAATCGCGTCAGTGGCATACATCGTATAACTGAATGATACAGAGAGAGAGAGAGAAGCACAGATAACTTTGGTCTTGTCAGTGGAGCAATATGGCAACTTTTTAAAAGTAAACTTTCCATTCATAAACTCTTTAAGTATCCGTTTTCGGTGTCTCGCGCTGCCATGGCTGGCAAAACGGACATGGGCGTGGACTTCTGCAGCTCGCTTGTTGTTTTGTTTCAGGTGTATTTATAGAGCAACGTAACATCCGCTTGTGACGTGTGCCGCGTTAATCTCGCGAGAAAAAAATTTAATTTGAATTTTTAAAATTCATTAAATTAATGCCAATAAAAACGCGCTAAACTGACAGCTCTCTCTCTCTCTCTCTCTCTCTCTCTCTCTCTCTCTCTCTCTCTCTCTCTCTCTCTCTCTCTCTCTATATATATATATATATAAATATATAATATGTGTGTGTGTGTGTGTGTGTGTGTGTGTGTGTGCGAACGCTCCGGTGAGAGTTGGAGAGCCCTGTTTGAAGGAGCCAACAGCACCACATCATCTGCAAAAAGCAGGGATGCAATACTGTGGCCACCAAAACGGACCCTCTCAACGCTTCGACTGCGCCTAGAAATTCTGTCCAAAAAGGTTATGAACAGAATCGGCGACAAAGGGCAGCCTTGGCGGAGTCCTACCCGCCATACTATATATATATAGATATATATATGTATATATACAATACAATACAATACATGCTGATTTATACAGCACTTTCACAACAGTGGGAGCTGTAACAAAGCGCTTAACAAAACAGTAACATAAAGTAAAATAATAAACACAACACATAACATAAAACCTCGGATATATATTTATATATATATACACACACAGACATACACACGACTCTACGCATGCTTTAGAAATGGACAGCTTTATAAATGTAATGCTGTATTCACCCAAAACAACATTGTCTGTACATTCAGTGTAAAATGTTTCATTCATCTTTGTCAAAAAGTGCTTAATTTTTCCACGGTTGGGCATTTATTTGAGTAATTTTTTATTAGTGTACTGTAAGAAATTGGCTGGCAAGCAGTTCAGTGTGTGTGTCTCGTAAGGAAAAAGCAGATTCGAAAATGGATGGATGGACGGATACTTTCAGAGCATTCTAAAGCATTCAGGACTAGCTCCCTGAAGTCACATGTAGAAAATGCCATTGGTTTTTTTTGTGTCTCTATCTCAATTAAATATGAAATCCAGAATAGGTTTCCCAGTGGTAACGTAATCACTGGACACACAGAGTCCATCCTTAATGTTCAGTCCCCATCGTTAAACATCATAACCTGGATCCCAATTACTGGTAGGTTTGGTGTAAGCACCCCACATTAATTATGCCCTCTGATGAGTTGAACTTGTGTGCTGCTGCTGCAATAACAGATCTACATTGTGTTAAATGTCAGCATCATTACAGACCAGCATGTCCTGATGTGTGTGTGTCTGTGTGTGTGTTGCCTGATATGACCAAAAAAAAATAAACGAATGGAGGTGCACAGAAAGGATGGAGAGTGACTCTGTCACCGAT
This sequence comes from Hippocampus zosterae, assembly GCF_025434085.1. Taxonomy (NCBI): domain Eukaryota; kingdom Metazoa; phylum Chordata; class Actinopteri; order Syngnathiformes; family Syngnathidae; genus Hippocampus; species Hippocampus zosterae. Next base: position 18,951,214 of record NC_067452.1, read on the forward strand.
GCAGCCTACAGGCCATCTTTCTTCAGTTTGACACTGCAGTGTCATTACTGCATTTCCAGATGAGTGGCAGACTGATGAGAGACAGGAGTGTGCAAAAAAGTGTGTTCCAAATATTGATAAACAAAGCTATTCATGGTCAAATAAAAAATGGATTTGTACGCAGTTGTGTCTTCAGATCCAAATGAGCAGACTCAGGAGATTTTTGGCTCAAGCTGTTAGTTTTTTTGTTTGTTTTTTGTTTTACTTTGACTTGTGAACAAGAATTTGAGATATGAGCTTTGTTGGCGGTGAACACTCTCATTTCAACTCATTTCACAACAAGCAAGAGTTTGGCAAACTGAACAATTCTTCCAAAAGCAGTATAGCAAACTAAGCATGAAACAAAGAGGCTGAAACATTGTGTGTTTTAAACCACTTCATAACTTTTTACCGAAAATGCGCTCGCTTAATGCCAACCCATAATGGCAAGCACTGGAGACAGGCTGCATCTATAAGATAAGATAAGATAAGATAAGATAAGATAAGATAAGATATCCTTTATTATAGCTCAGGACCAACCAATTTTTCTGTGTTGTAAAGTGAAAAAGAAAACCGAATGGACATATTAAAGTGGCAAAGTCAAACTGTCAAACGTTCTGCATGTGATTTATATCTTTATTGTAAATGTTAAGGGACACAAACTTAAATATTTTCTCGTATCTCCATTTGTGCAATGATGTTGAAACTAAAGTTGTGCGTGTGGAGAGACAATATAACAACATTCACAATCACAGGCATCTGTTCTTTATCCTCTGCACAGAAAAATCACTTACAGTGGTTGAGAAATTCTTCATTAGTGTCTGCATCACATGTATTACACTGACCCCCCCCCACCCCCCCCCATTGGCATTTTAATGTGGTTTTTGTGAGTTGTTTTTTTTTGTGGATCGGCAAAGCCAAAATGCAATTTAAAAAAAATGCACACAAAGTACATTTTTATTTATTAAATTGTAATGGACATTTGCCCCAATCAAAACATTTATGCTATTCTCGGTTGTAGATGCGAGAAATATGATTAGTAGCTAGCGCATGGCATCAGGGAAAGGTGCTAAGAAGGGTGAGGTTAGGCCGATAAGAGGTGAAATAAATACGAAGGGCGAGCATCAAGTTTCAGGAGAGAGGCGGTGAGGAGGGTGTGAGAGTGGCTTGAACAAATCTAAAAGCTTTCTAAGCATATATAAATGAGCTGAGGAACAAAGCTGATTTCAGCTAAAGGAGGTTATCAATATTTTTATCAATCTGCTTGAAGCCCACTGACGAAGTAAAATCAGCAACAGAAAAAAAACAGAACAATACAAATGTGGCATTTTATGATGCCAGTAGCTCATGGTCTTAAACAGGTGCAATTGCATATGGGGTTAATAATTGAAAATGATTTCAAAAAAGAAAAAAATATAGTTTGAAGAACTGGTTAAAATATGACAAGTGGCTTCATAAATACAATAATACAATAGTGGTAAGCGGGATGGGTCATTTACAACTTATATTAAACTAGCTGGTTCGCCGTCCTCCGGGCGGCTCATCAGCTAGTTCCTGCGGAAGGCTGGTAAGGTGGGCCTTCGGCCCACAAAAAGTGTTGTTTCTTGGTTCAACTTTTTGTTCATCTTCATTGCTTATCGCGAAAATAAAGAGATGTTTAGCTCTACTAAATAACTAACAATTTCATTGCAATGCTTGTGGGTAGACAACATTTTTTCGCAAAGATGCCCGCGCGATCGTAGTGAGCCACTGCCTGAGCGGCGCAGTGGCGGCGCGCAGTGGCGGCGCGCAGCGGCGCGGTGAAGTAGGTACGTTTTGAAAAGGGACAGACGGAAGGACACACCGCGTGCGGGACGACGCGCAATATATATATAGATATTAGCCGCTACGGCATTAATTACTCACCCATACATTGTGAATTAAAAAATGAAAATGTTCAGGAGCATGTGCATGGATGGAAGGACAGAGCTGTGAAGCTGATGTCTAAATAAAAGTTTGACCAAGCGTGCATTTGCTGAATGATGTCATAAAGACCATGTGTGAACTCAACCTTGACTGTCTTAATCAGGTACGCACTGTATGGATGTTATCATTTTTAAGAACATGGGGAAAAAAATACCTTACCTACTTATACACAATAACAAACTTGAAAGCTGTGCTCTGGGGTTCAACCCATATAAATGACAATCATAAACAACAACAACAACATCTGTTGTTTTCGCATACCAGTTCCTCCCCTGAAAAAGGAGGCCAGGCAGCAAAGAGTCCTCCATCTTGTCTTCCCGCTCCAGTTGCCATGACAATGGTGCACAGTGCGCCTGTCCCCTGGGAGACACGAAAAAAAAAGAAGAGAAAATTAGACGACTCGGAGAAGCGGGAAAACGACGTGCGGGAGGAGTGAAATACGGTGACGGATGTAGGGGGACAAGATGATCAAATGTCGAGAGAAAGCGAGAGGGCAGCAACTTCAACGGAACAAGGACAAATGTTAGCAGATTTGTCTCAACAAAAGAGAACACGACTCATGACGAAAACCTGCAAGTAGGACCGGTGTATACATAGGCTGTGCAGAGAGACAGTAATGCCACTTCTTCTGAACCGCTCGCTGCTTCACCTTGAAAGAAGTGAGCTCCTACAGAATGAGGAATGGTGGCCACCTTAACTCACTCGACCCAACGCTTACACAAATAGCACTTTGCATATTTTATTCGACATGCTATTTTTTTTTCGGCTTGACTCCACGCCTTTGTTGTACGGTGAGATGAGACACAAACGGCAATGAGAAGGTGTGGTTGCATATGCAGCATATTTGCTTCTGACTCTATTCCTGCAATGATTTTGTGATTTTGCTGCTGGAGTCCTCCTTGACAACCACCTTCAATTTATTCACTGGATTCTCCTTGTCATTTGAATAATGATGAACACACTTTTAAACCTCTGTGTTGGAAGGTTGCCTTGGCTCTAAGCATTGTTCATAGTTCAAGTTGTTCATAGTATTTATGAAGTCAGTTATTTAGAAAACAGATATCAGTACGTGCAACTCAACAATAAAAAAACGAATCAACTGAAAATCACTCACGGAGTACCTCAGGGGTCAGTGCTTGGTCCAAAACTATTCATCTTATATATAAATGATATCTGCAAGGTCTCAAAACTATTTAAATATGTCCTATTTGCTGATGACACAACTTTCTACTGTTCTGGAATAAATCTGAAACAGCTCCTGACAACCGTAGAAAACGAATTAAACAAATTAAAAAACTGGTTCGACAGAAATAAATTGTCACTTAACCTGAAAAAATCAAAGTCAATTGTTTTTGGCACAAGACCAATCAAACACCAAGCTAAAATTATGGTAAACTCAATTGAAATAGAAAGAGCGTATGAAACCAAGTTTCTCGGATTAGTAATAGACTCAAAACTATGTTGGAAACCACATATCGGTAACGTAAAAAGAAAAATAGCCAAGACCGTAGGGATCCTCTACAAAACCAAGGAAGTGCTAAATAAGAGATCCTTGTACACATTATACACTTCATTATTATTACCATACATGACCTACTGTGTGGAAATATGGGGAAATGCCTGCAAACCAAACACACTCCCTATTCTCAAACTACAAAAAAAAGCAATTCGAATTATTAATAGATCAAAATATACGGAACCCACAAATCCACTATTTATCAAATTAAATACGATGAAATTTTATGACCTGGTTGACTTTAAAATCGCCCAATTAATGTACAAAGCACACAATAACCTTCTCTGCCAAAACATTCAGAAATTTTTTGAAATTCGAGAAAGCAACTATGAATTAAGAGGTACCAACTTATTCAAAAAACTCAAAACAAGAACAAACATCAAGCAAAGAAGTGTATCTAGCAAAGGTGTTAATCTGTGGAATAATCTCGAAACGGACCTAAAAATGAGTAAATCGCTTGCTGAGTTCAAAAACAAATTCAAAAAAATAGTACAAACAACCTACACCAATCAGAGTTAAAATGATAAATTCTAAACATTAAATATAATGATAAATCAGAACTAAGTTGATAAATAGAGAAAGGTATTGCAATATCCATTATGAATACAAGAGAAAATTGACACAAGAGTGCCAGGGTGAGGATGTATATAATCCCGATACAAACCAAAAGTTGTGAAAATATCACGGTTAAGGGTAAAGTATGAGCCTTAATGGAGACTTCTTCTTACTTTTTCTTTTCTGATTGATATAAAAATGATTTAGTACATATAAACACATAATGGGGTAGGACTAGATAAGTTTTTTTACTTCATCCTACTCCCTTGAACATAATAACTGTGTTGAATGAAGACTGATTTCTTTCTTTTACTTTTTTATCTACCTTATTTTCTGTCAAATTATTACTGTATATGTTTTATGTTCAATAAACAAACAAACCAACCAACCAATCATTATTCGGAAAGTGCATAAAGAAAATGCTGGAAGCCCGCGGAAGAGAAATGGGCGTTAAAATCCCGTAAAAAATGGTAATAATCCGAAACATGAAAAAAAATTGAAAAAGAGAAATAAATGCGTGAATACGTGGGTGTCGAACTGCGAATATGCAGGGGTCAATTATAGTTAGTTAGTTAGTAACCAATCAGCACGAGATGGCAGGCATCTTGAAATTGCACTTGCACTGGGTTTTACACTGCTCTACGATAAGCGGCTTGGATAATGGTTGGATCGATATATTGCGACCTGAGTAGGATATGCAATTGGAAGGATATGCACGCTCAACTTAGTACCTTAAAAAAACATATACAGTATATATATATCAAGTCAAGTCAAGTCAAGTCAACAGTATTTATAGAGCACTTTCAAACAGCCATCGGTGCATACAAAGTGCTGTACATGGAGCGATTTAACATATACAATAAACAGTAAGACGAATCAGTAATAAGTAATAAGTAATAAGGCGGTAGAAAGCACCAAGCAGTAAAATCAAGAGCAAATCTAAGTCATGCTGAGTCAAACGCCAAAGAATACAAGTGAGTTTTGAGGAGGGCTTTAAAGATGGGCAGCGAGGAGGCTTGCCGAATGTTCAGTGGGAGGTTATTCCAGAGAGATGGACCAGCAACAGAAAAGGCGCGATCCCCTCTGAGCCTCAGTTTAGTTCTTGGTACGTCTAGCAAAGACTGGTCCACAGACCTGAGGCGCCGGGCAGGGGTGTAGGGGTGTATGAGCTCAGAGAGGTAAGGTGGCGCGAGATTATTCAGAGATTTGAAAACAAAGAGGAGGATCTTAAAAATAAGGACTGGCTGACTCCAAAGTACAGGGCGTTGCAGTAATCGAGCCGGGATGTGACAAAGGCATGAATTACTGTCTCAAAGTGTTCATGTGAGAGGAAAGGTTTTATTTATTTATATTTATTTATATATATTTATTTTATATATATATATATATATATATATATATATATATATAATAGCGGCTGGATAGTTGGTAAGGCATCGGTTTGGCATACGGGAGACGGTGGTTCGAATCCCGCTTGGGGCAAAAATGAGCACATAACACCATCCAGTGTGGGTCCTTGGGCAAGATCCTTCACGCTAATGCCTACCTCATACAATGATGAGAGACAATAAAACGAATGACATGCCGGCTCAGACGTCGCCCGGCCAAACAAGGTCTGCGTCAGGTGCTGGGGAACCAGAGCACCTTGATGAAAAATGGGCTACTGGAACAAAGCGGAGATGGGCGAGAGGCGATAACATGGCTCTGTTGGAATGCTACTACTCAAGCAACCCTAGTCAGAGGGGTTACATGCAGAGAATGTGGGCTAAATGGTTACTTCGAAACCCACAGTCACGGTTGACCACGAAACAACTAGTAGCTCAGTGTTCCAACATCCACAAACGGCAACTGCTGTCACAACTTGAGATTGATGAGGTACAACGCAGGTTCCATGGCGAAGGGCCCCAGGCTGCCAGATCAGAGGAGGTCATACAAGAGATTGGGAGGCAAGCCCCAATGAATGCAGATGATGAGATTGGGTGGCCAGCCCCAATGAATGAAATGCTGAGCGAGGCAGCAACTGACCTGAAAGCTAAGATCATGGCGAGAATGGAAGCTGGGCAACCTAGAAACCGATTACAACGGCTATGTGAAGTACCATCTGAAAGTCTCATAGAAAGTGTGAATGCAGCACTGAGGGCGATCCCTACCGTAACGATCACAGAAACCAATGAGCTGATATACGCTTCAGCATCAGTGATCCTGGAGACTCTGGGCTATAAGAGCAACCATGGAAGCCATGAGATACGTTACCCACCATGGAAAAGACGGTTGGAGGCTAAGATCAAGGCGGCCCGGAAATATGTGAGTCAATTGACGGAGGCCCAGAGAGGTGTGATGAAAAGGCCGATATCAGAGAAGTACATCCAGATGACCATACCTGAAGCACTAGAAACTGCCAAACAAAGGCTCCAAGCCTTGTCCAGTCGCCTAAAGCGGTACACGAAAGAGAATGAGGCCAGACGAATAAACAGGCAACACAACCTGCGAAAGTGTACGCTCAGTGGCAGGGTCCTAACAACAGAGCTGACCCACCAAGACTGGAAACTGAAAGGTACTGGAAAGGCATATGGGAGAAGGAGGTTGCACATAACAGCAGTGCACAATGGCTGGTGACCATGAGAGAGGAGCACAGCAACCTCCCTGAACAGAACCCAGTTACCATAACAGTGGCAGACATACAGGAAAGAGTCTCAGATATGAAGAACTGGACAGCACCAGGCCCGGACATGGTCCACACCTACTGGCTAAAGAAACTCACAGCACTCCATGAGCGCCTAGCAGTACAAATGAACCAGCTGCTGAGGGATGGGACTCACCCAGAATGGCTAACCGAAGGGCGAACGATCCTGATCATGAAGGATCCCTCGAAGGGTGCAGCCCCGTCCAACTATCGGCCAATAACCTGTCTCTCCACAACATGGAAGCTCATGTCAGGCATCATTGCGGCTAAGATAAGTGGACACATGGATCAATACATGAGCGAAGCACAGAAGGGCATTGGTAGAGATACTAGAGGAGCCAAACATCAACTCCTGGTTGACAGAACAGTCGCACAAGACTGCAGGTCCCGACGTACCAACCTGTGCACAGCTTGGATTGATTACAAGAAATGACTCGATGCCACATACATGGATCACTGAATGCTTGGAGTTGTATAAGGTGAACAGGACCCTAAGAGCCTTCGTTGCGAACTCGATGAGGATGTGGAAAACCACACTTGAAGCCAATGGCAAGCCACTTACCCAAGTGTCCATCAAATGTGGCATATACCAAGGTGATGCACTCTCCCCACTGCTGTTCTGCATAGGACTGAACCCCCTAAGCCAAGTAATCACCAAGACAGGCTATGGATACCGCCTCAGAAATGGAGCTACAATCAGTCACCTCCTCTACATGGATGACATAAAGCTGTATGCTAAGAGCGAAAGGGACATAGATTCCCTGATCCACACAACCAGGATCTACAGCAGCGACATCGGGATGTCATTCGGGCTTGAGAAATGTAGTCGGATGGTGACTCAGAGAGGAAAGGTAGTCCGCACTGAAGGGGTCTCACTCCCTGAAGGAACAATAGCAGACATTGAGGACAGCTACAAGTACCTTGGTATACCACAAGCCAATGGCAACCTCGAACTGGCAACAAGGAAAGCGGCTACGGCCAAATACCTCCAGCGAGTGAGGCAAGTCCTAAGAAGCCAGCTCAATGGCAAGAATAAGACCCGGGCAATAAACAGCTATGCCCTGTCAGTGATCAGATACCCTACAGGAATAATAAGGTGGCCAAAGGAAGAGATTCAGACCACGGACGTTAAGACCCGAAAGCTCCTTACCATGCATGGAGGGTTCCATCCCAAATCCAGCACCCTATTGAGTGTGAGAGCCACTGTCCAGGATTAAACATCCAAGCTCTATGAATACATCAAGGAGAAGGCTCCAACAGATTCCGTACTCAGAGAATGTCTCAGACAATGGGGAACAGAAGATGAGGCGCTGGAAGAGGGACCATCATGGGAGGACAAGCACCTACACGGGATGTACCACCGGACCATAACTGAAGTGGCCGATCTCAAGAAGTCCCATCAGTGGCTAGAGAGGGCTGGCCTGACGGATAGCACAGAGGCACTCATCCTGGCTGCTCACGAGCAGGCCCTGAGCACCAGAGCCATTGAGGCCCAGATGTACCACACCAGAAAAGACCCAAGGTGTAAGTTGTGCAAAGAGGCACCTGAGACGATCCAACACATAACTGCAGGGTGTAAGATGCTGATAGGGAAAGCCTACATGGAACGCCATAACCAGGTGGCTGGCATAGTCTACCGAAACATCTGTGCGGAGTATGGACTGGAAACCCCAAGGTCAAAATGGGAAACACCTCCGAAGGTGGTGGAGAATGACAGAGCGAAGATCCTGTGGGACTTCCAGATCCAGACTGACAAGATGGTAATGGTGAACCAACCAGATATCGTGATCATAGATAAAGGGCAGAGGAAAGCCGTTGTAGTGGATGTAGCGGTCCCAAGTGATGGAAACATCAGGAAGAAGGAACATGAGAAACTCGAGAAATACCAAGGGCTCAGAGAGGAGCTGGAGAGAGCCTGGAAGGTAAAGGTGACAGTCGTGCCTGTAGTGGTCGGAGCACTCGGGGCAGTGACCCCCAAACTAGATGAGCGGTTGCAACAGATCCCGGGAACAACATCAGATATCTCAGTCCAGAAATGTGCAGTGCTGGGAACAGCAAGGATACTGCGCAGAACCCTCAAGCTTCCTGGCCTCTGGTAGAGGACCCGAGCTGAATGAGGGATGGACACCACCCGAGGGGGGGTGAGACGAGGGATTTATATATACATACATACATATATATATATATATATATTCATTCATTCATTCATCCTCCATACCGCTTGATCCTCACTAGGGTCGCGGGGGGTGCTGGAGCCTATCCCAGCTGTCTCCGGGCAGTAGGCGGGGGACACCCTGAATTGGTTGCCAGCCAATCGCAGGGCACACAGAGACGAACAACCATCCGCGCTCACACTCACACCTAGGGACAATTCAGAGTGTTCAATCAGCCTGCCATGCATATTTTTGGAATGTGGGAGGAAACCGGAGTACCCGGAGAAAACCCACGCAGGCCCGGGGAGAACATGCAAACTCCACACAGGGAGGCCGGAGCTGGATTCGAACCCGGTACCTCTGCACTGTGAAGCCGACGTGCTAACCACTGGACTACCGGGCCGCCTTATATATATATATATATATATATATATATATATATATATATATATATATATATATTTTATTTTTATTTTTTTAATTAAGAGAGCTGTTTTTATGTGAGGGAAAAATGTACAAAATGAGTTCTGTGTGGTTGTTTTTTTTTTGACTGTTCATTATTTCAAAAACCCACTAATAATTTCTACAATATGTAAAAAAAATGTTACATCACATCAATGTAATTTTTTCAATTTAACTGTTGGTGAAGTAATGGCTAATTATATCATAGGGTGCCCTATGGGAGGCCGCCATGTTTCGCCCCCCAACTTTCTGCTACGGATACCCGAAGGAGACAAACTTGCACTTTTGTTTCAAACCCTTTAATGTTGGGTTGGTAGTTGGGACAGTGTAGCTTCTATATACGTGCATTGAAAAAAATCCATTCACATATCCATTTACTGAACCGCTGTATCCTCAACAATACACTATATTCACAGCATGTGTATTGCGTGTATACAGTAGATGCCGTAGGGTACATTTTACTGTAAAAAGATGAGAATTGGAGCCAGTCTAAACTGAGTCATATTTAAACTTGGAAGAGAGTTAAATATTATAAATTGGAAGCAAGATTTATTTGCGGGGGGGGGGGGGGGGGTACATTTGCCAAGGAGAGTTTTTGAGTAAATTTTACGAGCAAAGTTTATTTTTAAAATAGTTTCACTCAAGGATTGAGAGACTAAACCACAACCTTCATGAGCCATGCCACTCGTTCCTTGAGTTTGTAAATCACTGGTGTCCCCAAAAAGGAGAGCCCAAATGTTTGGGTTTTCTTTGGGGGTTACCAGTTCTCTGCCTGATATCGGCTAACGGTATCCTTCACATGAAGGGGAGCAGCAATATGCTGACTGAAGGTTGTAGGTTTATTCCTCAACTCAAGTGTTGTAAAAAAAAAGAAAGAAAAAAAAGAATAAACTAACACTATGTTTACGAGTAAATATTCCTCAAAAACAGTCCTTGTAAAACTTCTGTCAAATTTTGCGGTGATTTATTTTTTATTTTTTGTAAATTATCACTCCATTTTTTTTCAGTGCACTACAATGGGAGCAAATCTTCAGAATGGATCAAAATCTCTCCACTCAGATTACACGAGGCTCTCGCCGGTGTAAAATGTGGGTAACTTATATTTCCATCAAATTTTAACCATTTGGACGACTATGAATCAATTTCTTAGAACATAATTTACTCTGAATATTTTTTAGAGTAAAATGTCCTCTCCGAAATGTACGGTGTTCTCTGCCATAAACATCACAACGAACAAGTAGCAACCTCGACTCACAGCGACTATTTGATCAACTCGATCAAATGTTTTTCGTTCTGTCCCTCTGTGTCGCCACGCGCAGCGGTTTGAGACCCTGCCCAGCGGTAAATTCTTGCGGTCATTGACGTACTGCATTAAGACAAAAAGAAAATACAAATATAAAAGAAAACTCCATGACAGGGGCAACTTTCAGCAAGCTATCAAATCTATTTCCATCTGTTTTACAATGTTATCAGTACCTATGGCGTATTTTATAACTGCATGCAAACTTGAACCGCATTTTCATCTTCCTCGTGCGTTTGACTTAGGACAGCCAATGAAGCGCGTAATTCAGTCGACGCACAAGGTCGGATTCAACGGGGCAATGGCAACATTTTAGGCGAGTATCTGGCGTGAAGGTGCATAAATGGCGGTCTTAAGTTTACGGCAGAATCCGCGCTGCCAGAAAAGTGCACAACCGCGCCTGCCCCGAACCGCTTTAGGCACATGGCGGCATATTGCCCTCAGCTTTGTGCAACATTTCGATCTCCATGCTGATATTACAACAGAGTGTTGTGTTGCTCACCTGCATTTATGTATGCGCCATCAGACCTGCGTGTGTGCAAGCATGCTCGGCTCATAAATGGTTCATTGACTCTGAATTACACATTTACTGTGCGTCAAATTTTGATTTGCATCTCGAGATGCCGCAGTTGCGGAATGCTGGAGAGGGTTACGCGTGTGAAGCCTTTTGAGTCTTTCGTCTTGTTCTGTTCATTGTTCTGTCTTGAAGTACATCATAAGGCTGGAGTTATGCATTCTTTTCCCGTTGCTAATCTTGTCATTAGTCTCAACACTTGCCGAGCTTGGTCGTTTCCAAGTCAAATGTTTCCGTTGACATGCGCGGGTATCATTTTGTGTCACCTGGTCCCCTAACCTGCTGTTGAATAAGGAAACGCTTGTCATTGAATCCTGACGTTGTAATATGTAACCCTTGAGGGACGGACACACTACTTGCACAGATGCGAGCATGCACACTTGTCAGCAGCTATGTGCTTCCAGCTGCTCCAGTCGCGCCCATGCCATCATCCGGTGAGAGCGAGAGAGAAAGAGAAGTAGCGAGTGTCAGAGAGGGGAAATAGCAGGGATGAATTATGAATCATGTCGAGAGACGGGCTTTGCAGCAACAGAGAGTTTTAACATTTAATGGATTTTTTTTTTTTACCCAGTGCAGCAGTAAGAGCTTGAAGATGGATGAACGCGTGCATGTTGTTGCATGTTCAAATGTTGCTGTAACTTGATGTTTGATTTCTCTCTTTGCATATAATTGCATAAATTGGTCACATAAGAGAAACATTGATGAGGAATAGTGAAACAACGCTGTAACATTTCAAAGTGAAAAAAGTGCCGCTCTGCTGTATGAGCTTTTATATTCCCATGGTGCTGTTCATGCATTCATTTGTCTATTTTTGTCTCTCTCTCTCTCTCACTATCACACACACACATACACATACTAACACACTCACATACGCATCCTGCTGTCAGAGGCAGCAGCACCAGCAGGGAGAAGAACTATTCTAGAAAAAATGCATATACTAACTTGAGGGAAGATAGACAGTCAGTCAGCGTTCATAGCATGGAGATGAATCAAAAGCGTGTGTTGCCGAGGTGGGTTGGGTGTGAATAAGAAGCAGTGAAGCGGCAATGGGGCTTATTCGCAACACTGCCGCGAACGTTTTCGTATTTCATGAGCACAAATGAGATTGATCTTCAATATGTTGTATGAGAAAGGGGGAGTGGTGGCACAGCAAATGAGGAGGGGGAGGACACGAAAAGAGGCCAGCGTCCCGACGAACAAAACCGAGGCAGGAAGAGGAATGGGCATTCAGCAGCGTGGTTGAGTTAGGCTGGGGCTCAGCCTTCCTTTTTGATCCAAAAGTCGAGCTGCTGAGAGAGCTCACTGTATCGTTGACGGCAGTCTTGCGGGTGTTTGGGGTGGGCGGTCTCTGCTTTGCGCTCACGTGGAGACCTGTGGCTGAGAACGGCCGTCCTCAGCTGCTGCTGCTACTTCAGCCTCAGTAAGCCTGTCAGATGCAGGAAGCTCCTCTGCGAATAGCGAGCCCGAAAGCGCTGCGCAGAGCTGGAATGAGCACAGGGGGAGGAGATCACTTAGATCAGCGAGAAGCCGAGCAGCTCACTGTTGCTCGGGCAGAGAGGAGTGAGAGAGCTGCCTCTGCCCTGCTAGGCTGCGGGAAGTACCGTGATCGGGTCCATCTGTTCGGCCCTTGGAGTTTCTCATCAACAGCGGCTAAGTGGAGAGGTCATTAATGATTTCTCTATCTCTCTGCCGCTGCTTTGCAGGAGTGGTGCCTGCCAAGAGGAGTCCGAAGCTGGTGGTGAGTATGACCAAAAAAAAAAACCCAGCATGCTTGAGTGTGTGTGTGTGTGTGCATGCGCCTGAGTGAGATGTTCTATTTAAAGAACAAAAGACACAAAGATATGAGATGACATCAAACTATTTTCTGCCTGCTCCGCATCAATAGCTTCCCATTTCTTCTTTGTCCTGTCACCACCACTCCTCTTCACTTGTTCTTCCTCGGCCAGACACTGTGCTTCTTTTTTTGATCCACTTCCTTCGGCTATTATGCCTCCCTTTCCTGTCCGCTGCTGTCCGATCGCTATTTAAGCAAAAAGTGTTGTTTGAATAGTTCAGCAGTGGCCAGCTCCTCAGCCCCCCTACGAAGGGAGGATTGGAGATAGGTGTGATGCAAAGAGAAAGGGTTGCTGGGAACACCCAAAAGTCAATGTCGGCGTAGGTGCAAGATTATATGCCACGACATAAATGTTTACTTATATTTGTTTTCTGTCAACGTCAAGTATAATCATTCATCTTTTGTACCAATCCTCGCATTGCCCCGAACAAACGGATGTGCGCGCTCACACACACATTCACACACACTCACACACACACACACACACACACACACACACACACACACACACACACACACACACACACACAGCTTTGCTTTAGAAGAGCTGGAGGCGGCGAGTGTAGGCACTTTTCTATAAGCGATGGTGTCCAAGTTAAGTCTCTCTCAAGCTCCAGCTCAACCAAGTGGGCCTTTTTTTAGGGCGCATTGTGCGCCTTTGGTCTGAAAACAGTTTTTCAGAGCGGACAATGAATTCTAACACGGTGGGGGCGAGGGGCAAATATTCGTCCAAGTTTGAAAGCACTCAGCTCCCTTGGCATCACTAGCAGATGGTTGTGCCTGTGCTACTTTGACAGAATGCGACATGTTCACAACGCCACTGTCAGGGGTAGGTCTCCAAAACCACTGCTTTTCAGGAAATACTCATTTAAAATACGGTTACAAGAAAATTGCTCATATTTGATGCTGGCATTGATTTACGTTATGGATACGTCAACTTTGCCAGTCGTGCCCATTGAAGTCTCTACTTGTTGGCCGTGTCCCAGACAAGATAAAAGGCTTTAATACTTACAAGATAATAACGGTGGTTATGTCGTCTTCCAAAACTTCAAAGGTATGAGAAGAAGGCAAAAAAAGGAGAAAAAAAAGTGCTCGTGTATAGTCAGTGACGGGCAGTGAATTTCTGACCTGGGCCTTCCGTGGAGATTTAAGTGACCTAATCCGCCTTTTAATAACACCATCACGTCACAAAATGATCTACAAAAAGGCGCTATTCAGTAAATATGCGTGGCATTAAAGAATAGACGTGCATTTTTTGAGGACCAATACTGTACCCCTTTTACGAAAGCAAGAAGCACAGTTGCTCTCAAGGTAACACTTTAGATATGTTAAGATTCTTGCCCTTCCTTTTTAAATTTCTTTTCTTATCTTTGCCGCAGCCTTAGTGACTTGAATAGATTTACACCTAGATTTTTTTAAAAAACAGGTGGGCGAGGTTGCTAATGAAATCTCCCGCCCCCCTCCAACCCATGTACATGGAATGAGAGGGCAACAAAGAGGAAGCGGACAAGGAATCGAAAGACAAACAGTTTGACCATCAATGAGTCGCCATTTTTTCATTTGACCTCAAATTTTAGACGACTGTCACCTGAAAGCATCCTGAGAAAGCCACAACAGAGTCGTCACCTTCCCCCAGTTTTATGGACGGAAAGTCACCTCATCACTCTCGATTGGAATTAAAAAGGCCCCCGTCCCGCTCGTCTTCCGGATATTTGGATTAGGATTACTTTTCAATGGGTGTAAGCTCCTGTGGTCACATGGCACAGATGACGACAGGGCGCCGCGAGCATTGCCCGACTGTCATTTTGTATTCGTTTCCCATCGAGGCAGCGCCACAGACTCACTCTTCCCCTCTGCGCTATGCCAGGGAAATGTCACGCTGCCTGCGCCGTCACAACAGCCATTCTAGTTAGGAATCTAAATAGATGCTCCGAATAAACTCCCATGTGCCAAAGAGCGGCTCCGCTGTCTCAACTCGTCAGGCATGTAGTCAGGCTTCAAACGAAAGACACTTCCCTGCCTTGTTTTCAAGCCATGGTCTCATGCACATGGGAGGATGTGCCAATATCTTTTGATTCGAGAAGGAATATTAATTAGAACAAGTCATTTAATTGAAACAAGGCTCTCCCTGATAAAACACAGATAAGTAACAAGTGATCCCGACTATCATGAATGCTCAGTCGGAATCCAAAGAAATGCATTCATAAAAGTGAACAATGACTGTCGGCGCAGGATTAAATCAACGAGAGTTGTTCATGTCATACTATTCATCATTTCAAAATGGATGCCACAGGACAAGCCATTTCTCAGCCAAACAGAAGTCATGAGAATACTCAAAAGAAGTTACACTTGAGAACAATGAAAAAAAAAGGATGTCGTACGGTTAAATTATACGATTTATCTATATATATATATATATATATATATATATACACACACACACACACACACACACACACACACACACACACACACACACACACAAGGGTGGCCCGGTGGCCCAGTGGTTAGCGCGTTGACCTCACAGTGCAGAGGTCGTGGGTTCGATTCCGGCTCCGGCCTCCCTGTGTGGGGTTTGCATGTTCTCCCCGGGCCTGCGTGGGTTTTCTCCGGGCACTCCGGTTTCCTCCCACATTCCAAAGACATGCATGGCAGGCTGGTTGAACACTCTAAATTGTCCCTAGGTGTGAGTGTGAGTGTGAATGGTTGTTCGTCTCTGTGTGCCCTGCGATTGGCTGGCAACCAGTTCTGGGTGTCCCCCGCCTACTGCCCGAAGACAGCTGGGATAGGCTCCAGCACCCCCACGACCCTAGCGAGGATAAAAGGGGTTCGGAAAATGAATGAATGAATGAATATATATATATATATATAGATATTTATGTTTACGGAACTTAAAAACACACACACCACGTTCATTCTTTTCTGGAATCAAGCTTTTTTTATTTCAATGAAAGCCATTTCAAGGCAATCAAAAAGATTTGAAAATTTCAGTAACCATGGGATCGACTCACAGGAATCTTGTTCTTTTGACATCATTCCTTACGATGAAGCTGCTGCAATCGAGCCGACCTTGTTTTTGCAAGAAACGGATTCATTGGAAATAGCTTGTCCACTTCAGCATTTCATCTGTTTTTGTCTTGCAACCATGGCAACCAAGTCTTTTTTTTTCACTGCAAACATTCCGAAGGAGAGCTGCAAAAGGCTGATGCTACAAAAGAGACAAGCTGGAATGTTGCCACATTTGCCCACTGCTGTATCCCTACTCTGAAAGTGATGCACGGAACACTTTGCCCTCTGCCCACTAGCCTCTTTCTCTCTCTCTCTCCCCCACCCCTCTCTTTCTCGTGCATTCAGCACCAGTTAGAAAGGAAGGACAGCCAGAGCAGCTCCCAGCACAGCGTGTGCAGCCATCGCAGCACACACGCGGACTCTCCCAGCCACCCGCCCTCTGCGATGCCCGGTGAGGCTGCGGTGCCCACTCCCGCTGCCCCCAACCAGCCACTGCCGGGCTTGCCCCCTCAGGACCTCCCAGATGGTACCCTCACCCTCCAGAAGAAGCCGGATCCCTTTAAGATCTGGGCTCAGTCAAGGAGCATGTACGAGAGCAGACGTGAGTAGCACAGAGTGTAAATTGTAAATATTTATGCGATTTAAACGCAATATTAAAGATGGATGTGTGATCCATTGCAGAGTGCGTGAATCACACAGGCACTTGTGTGAACACTGTTGGGGGGTTGTGCACGTGTATGTGTGTCCTATGCACTGCTATTGAGGTGGTGGGCAACCACTAGCAAGGTGCCATCGGTGATGTGAACAAATGTTTCACAACAAGAAAGGCCTAGGAGAAAGGGATACACACATTTGTAACTGCAGGACACCAAAATAAATCTGTGTGCGTTGAGACGAAGACTACGCTATTCTGCATGATCAATATGAAGCTCCACATGGTCATTTATGAGCTTGAAGTCCATTTTGGGATTGCAGAGCCAGAGACAAAGGTCCTCGCCGTCACCGTTTTTAGTCTCATTGGTTCTGTGATTAGTAATCTCCCATCCACCTCCATTTGATACGATCGCATTATTCACTCAGCACCTCATCCATCACAGCCTTGCCGCGTTATCTCATTGCCACTAGATGTGAGCTCTCCATCGTGTAGTGCAGGGGTAGTGAATAATCATGGCTGCTTGTGGAATCTAGGACTGCTGCTGATTAAATATTAACTGGGCCCAGAAAGGCCTGCTTTAAGCTGCGGCTGATTAGGATACAGTTTGTGTTTGATAACCCGGGGAGGAGATCCAGAGTCACATGGTGAGGATAAGAAACACGCAAAGATTGTCAAAGAGGCCTTATTCTGTCTTGTGTTCATAGTATTCAAAGGGAAGAAACAAATGGACAGGAAAAAAAAAGTTGGGGATATTTGATGGAGCACAACTGCATTCAAAGACAAAAGGCACTCGCTTTTTTGTTATTGTTTGAGACATTATGGTCTGATCCATCGAGCTTCAAGACCCGATGATGGTTGTCTATGAGTTAGGAACTCTTTGAACAGCAGCCTCTGCCGTTCAACTTACTGAGCCTTGAGTTCAAGGTCATTGAAAGGTTCATCGCGAGCTGCAGTATTCCGATTCATTCTGAGCAACAGAACAGAGCCAGTCGCTTCACCCACACGGACATGATGCGGCAGCGACGCAGACAACAGGAAATCATCCTCCTATGGACTGAGCAGACTGACGCCGAATCCCAAATGCGCCCTCCTTCCCTCACTCTGCTCTGTGGTCAGTGGAGCCTTACGATCTGCCCTTGTATGGAAATTGTGATTAGCGATCTGTCAGAGTGCACATCTGCGACTGCGAATGTGACAAGGTCAAGGCCAGTGAGTTTGCATCCTCATTTGTGGGCTCTTGCTCAATGAGGCGAGGAGCAGCTGTTGATCCTGCCCGCCCCTCAATCCAAAGCAGACGCGCTTTGTTGATCAATAATTGCACAAACGACCGTGGGTGTGCGTTAATTCAACAAAATGGGTGTCAGACGCTATCAATTGCAGCTAAATGCGCTCCGTGATTACTGTAAAGGCTAATCCGTCTGTGGAGGATGTCGCAGACTTCTTTTGGGCACATTTTCACAATTGCTTTCTCTTTGTATTTTAGTGCCAGATTGCCAGGAGCAGGACATTTTCCTTTGGCGAAAGGATACGGGCTTCGGTTTCCGTATTCTTGGGGGAAATGAGCCCGGGGAGCCTGTAAGTATCCATTTACTTTTGAGTCTGGTCAATCGTGGTCGGTACATTCACTGGTTAGCTCAAATTGGAGGTGCGTAAAGTCCAGTTTTGTCTTTTTGTTGATGCCAGAGCGAGTGCTTGGGTGCTTGTTTCCATCACAAGCACACACGTACTCCAAGGAGGCTGCAAAATACATGGTTGGAAATGTATCAGACTCATTTCAAATCAGAGGATGCTCAAGGTTTGCGTCTTTCCAATAAGAGACGATTCAATCTATATCGCGATACGATTCAAGGACGGTTCCATGTGCAACGATTCAATTTGGTTCAATTTAATATGATACGGCTCAGTTTGAGATGCCACAATGCAATGAGTTTCTTGTTTTTATTTTTGAACGTCAGTCCTGTAAATGTAGCGTTTCCTTCAAACACGTCTCTCTGATGAAAAAAAAACAAAACAAAAGAAAGCACCATTCAATACATATGTGGATCTATTCTAATGGAGCAATGCACTCATGATGTCGTTAATTGTAAATCAAAACCCTTTTAAATCATTTTTTGTAACACCCCTCAAAAATGCACAACGTGAACTCAAGTGTTACGTCACACTTTAAAACCCATTGATTCCCATTAGATTTGTGGGTGTAAATTCTCTCCATTCCTTGGTACGTCTTCTTTGATTCATTATTTAATAAATAGCAGACATTATTTAGGGATGGCTTTTTTTTTTCATTTTGGCATGATTGTCCCCGAGTGCTAGTGTTCCCAATCATGGATACATGTACCCCTCTGGCATTCCTTGTAAATTGGTGGGGCATTTTTTTATAGACAATGATACAATTTATAGTCACCGCTGAGACTTGGGGGTGGGGGGCACGAGATGTCCTCTTCTTCTTGGCGGTGGCGTAACAGAAAATAATGAAGACACACTGCTGGGGGGATGTGAGCACATTGCAGGGGGTACGTGGAAACATGTAATCATTTATTTCTCAGATCCAAAATCTATGGCACAGCCGAGCCAGACTCACAGCAAGCACGTGTCAACTGAAACATCTCACTAAAGCTCAGATGACTGATGAATAGAAAGTAAAATTGATGTCGTGGATCCGATTTTTTTTTCAGTCTTTTCAACTTAAATGTCTGTTTAAAAGGGGGCTCATGCATAATAGATCCAGCCAGGTTTATTCTTAATATTGCTTCATATTTTTCACCTCATTTTCAAGGCATGTTTTTTTTCTATGCTTTTGGAGAATCATCCACATATATGAGTGACAAGCACTCATGGCATGACAAAAAGGTTGGGGGGGGTGGGGGGCTGCCCAACTGCACAATGCAAGACTTATAATGGACAAAAGAAAATGTCTCAGAGACAAAATCCAAAAACACCAACTTCTTGTCAAAATTCTCCACAGAAGAGACTGCCACTTCAAACTTGACGTGGCAGTTTATTGTTGAATAGACGTTACAATCCACAGAGTATTAAAAACGTTATGAAGTGCAATTCATCAATGGATCTCCTGATTGTTACAGATCTACATCGGTCACATAGTGAAGTACGGCGCCGCCGACGAGGACGGACGCCTGCGTTCAGGTGATGAGCTCATCTGCGTGGACGGCACAGCAGTGGTGGGCAAGTCTCACCAGTTGGTGGTGCAGCTGATGCAGCAGGCCGCCAAACAAGGCCATGTCAACCTTACGGTCAGGCGGAAGACCCCGGGATACCCAGGTGAGCCTACACTAGTCAACCTAACCCCACAATATTCTGCCAAATCCTGCAATAATCTGCGAGTTGTTGACATCCACTTAAAAAAGGCTTTGTAATGGTGCAAAGATGCCACAATATGGTCGCAAAGCATTCGTTGGAGATTTCCATTTACTACATTGAGTGTCATCTGAAACGACGCAGACAAAAAATAACAATGTTCAACGGCAAATTTGGAAAAGAGATTGGAAAAAAAGGTCAACTTTTTTTGATAAAAAAAATCTGATTTTTAGATGTATTCCTTCTTTGACCGATGAAAGCACAACAGATTTTGCCAGTGACGTTTCAGGAAAAAAAGCATGCACCTGTTGCTGAGCATACCAATAAATATTACGACATATATGATTCCTTCTCCTTCTTCTCCTCCTTTCGGCTTGTCCCTTTTCAGGGGTTGACACAGCGAGTCCTTAATTTCCATCTTTCCCTGTTCTCTGCATCCTCTACTCTGACTCCAACTACCTGCATGTCTTCCCTCACGGCATCCATGAATCTCCTCTTTGGCCTTCCTCTCTGTCTCCTACCCGGTAGCTCCATGTCTAATATTCTCCTACCACTGTCCTTCCTCTGCACATGTCCAAACCATCTCAGTCTGGCCTTTTCTCCAAGCTTTCCTGTCTGAGTTGTTGCTCTGATGACCTCATTTCTCATCCTGTCCATCCTTGTCACTCCTAAGGAGAATCTCAGCATTTTTAACTCAGCCACCTCGAACTCTGCCTCCTGTCTTTTGCGTAGTAGGATATATATGACTCTATTACATATATTATGAAAATCTGCTGTGTGAAAAATGAGGGCAGATTCTCAAATCTTTACTTGCATCTCTCATTTAAAAAAAAATAATAACCTTTTTTTTTTACCAGTGTAAACAGCAAGGCCTCTTCTAGCATGTTCACAATCATGAACCCGTGAGACTTGCCATTTTCAGTGGTCACGTGATTCAACACAAACAAACTGATGTGACATAGGCAAACAATTATGCCCACTAGCACTTACTTGAAACGGTTTACCGGATGTCATTCAACGTATCTTTGGGTATTTACGCAGTAATTAACTGTTGGGAAATACTGGAAAATTTGAACTGTCAATACGGTGTCATGTCTCCTGAGCACTCTTTTCCTCATCACCAGTGTCAAAAGGGGAAGGCGACGTTCCGCCGTCGCCAGCCTCTTCCCACCACAGCAGCACCCAGGCACCCAGCCTGACGGAAGGCAAGCGGACCCCGCAAGGAAGCCAGAACTCTCTCAACACGGTCAGCTCGGGCAGCGGGTCCACCAGCGGCATAGGCAGCGGCGGAGGAGGCGGCAGCGGGAGCGCCGTGGTTCCCGCCTCTCTGCAGCCGTACGACGTGGAAATCCAACGTGGAGAAAACGAAGGCTTCGGTTTTGTCATTGTGTCCTCTGTCTCCAGGCCCGATGCGGGCACTACCTTTGGTGAGCGAATGTGAGCTCGTGATGATGCAAATCACTTCAAAAAGGTGTCATCATTTCAGTTGATTTTAATCTGCCTTAACCGTTTGGCATCTCTCTGAAAATCATTACTTTTCTCTGTGATTCATCATCCTTATGCACCAGTTACTTCAAAGCTGCGATATTTGGGTCTCGGAGCTATTTTATTTGTATTTTTCCAGAGACTTGGCTGCTTAATTCAGCAAAGAGGCACCGAGCACATTTGCACCACTGAGTCGTACTCGCCACCAAGTTGCCTTCCCCCGAGAATAGCATGAGGTGGCGCTTTGACCGGGGGTTCGCTTAACACCAAGGTCACAAACCTGCTACCGTGAGCTTAGGGATTTAGAAATCACTTCATGAGCAGCGCTCATTCCGACAGGATCAGGCCGGCCGCGGCTTTATCGTAAACATCATCATGGCTGATTCCGACCTCACAGCTGCGTTCACTTAACGTCTGTAAACGGCAAAATTGCACCTATCAAAAGTTGCTCTGTGAGTGATGAGCTATTGTAGATGTTCTCCTCGAACACGTTTGATATGATTTACCCCCTGAGTAATGGATCCGTGTCCCCAATGTCATGCCAAGGTCTCTTGTATCGCCATAAAGATGATGTAGTGCGACTTGTCTGCAAAACACTTGAATTGGGTGTCAGGCGCATTGACTACGGGATGATGATGTTACTTACCAAAAAGGCAATGCGCACGTTACTTATTGTGACAGGTATGTGTGTGTGTGTGTGTGTGTGTGTGTGTGTGTGTGTGTATGTGCGTGTGCGTGTGTGTGTGTGCGCGCGTCAACACGCCTGTCTTAATACCACCAAAGCCTTGGAGGCTTTTGGTTTTGCTGTTTTCTCACACGGCTGATTCCTGTAAGGTGAACGAACTTTCATGTGATGCGCTTTAAACATTCCCACTGGTGTTGTAGGGCTCAAGTTGAGATATCAAAATAACTTTTCTTTTGACAAACATGAACAAATATGGGCCGGCATGATAGTCGACTGGTTGGCACCTCCGCTTCTCAGTGCAGAGGTGCAGGGTTGGATTCCGGCTGTGTGAGGTTTCATCTCCCCTTACCTGCGTGGTTCTTCTGCGGGCACTCCGGTTACCTCCCACATTCTAAAACCATGCATGGCAGGAACACTCTAAATTGTCCCTAGGTGTGATTGTGAATGCCAGTGGTTGGTCTCTGTGTGCTCCCGCATGCCCGCGACGCTCGTGAGGATGAGCAGATTAGAAAACGGATGGGTGGATGAACAAATATATTTTATGAGGAGTTCTTCAGTCCAGCGCATAACGGCGAAGCTTTAGGTGATTCAATCACCCGCATAGCTCGCAACCGGCCCTCACTCCCCCATTCTCCACCCTCTCTCACCTTGTGACCTGGGTTTGGTGGTGCGATTAGCAGATGGGTTATTCAATCTGCGTACCTGTCACGTCCCGTGAGGCCTTGTATCTCTTTATCTGGGCAGAGTGACAGGATACAAGTGTGTTTTTTTTTTTTTCAATCGAGACAGAGGAAGGGGAGCGGAGGGCTCTAATCAATTTTGGTGTCATGAAAAAGAATACTCGCTGGATGGAGGATTGTGTGATTAGGGGAAGAAATCAAGGGGTGAGGCGCAGTGAGACGGTCACGATGACAGAAGATCCTCAGGGTCTAGTTGCAGTTTCTGCGCCATGTTGATTGCTCTCACTCAGATCAAGATAATTGCTGTTCTTCTCATGCTTGACCTTTGTACTTCGGCTGCACATGTCACCTGCGGAACCTCCACTTTAGAAATGCGCACGTTTTTGGAGAGGCACTTGGGAGCCCAAAGCCGACTTCTTTTGGCCTTGGTAAACGGCGATAAATCTTGTGGTCTCATCGATCCTGGGAGGGCCCGTGGCCGTCATGGTGCTATGACGGAAGTATCAGAGTGAAACCATTTGATTGATCGTGCCTTGATTTGAACATCAGACAAAATGCTTCCCTGTCAATCACAAATGTTGCCGTTATATTCCTTTGCATGTGAAGGGATTTCAATATGTTGAACTGACCATGGGTATCGCTAAATTGGGGTAAGATAATTCGGTGATGATTAATAGTTTTCCCGTCTCCTCCTTTCCCTTCTCTTTTTCCCTAATCAATATGATCAATCAACCACTTCACACCCAAACGAACGTGTCGTGCACACAAAAGCTGGAAACGCTTGTGTGGCCATGCCCCACAAAATAGGGCGCATCATCGAAGGCAGCCCAGCAGACCGCTGCGGTAAGCTGAAAGTCGGCGATCGGATATTGGCCGTCAATAACTGCTCCATCACCAACAAGTCCCACTCGGACATCGTCAACCTGATCAAGGAAGCCGGAAACACGGTCTCGCTCAGGATCATCCCCGGTGATGGTAAGACTTTGGCTCGAAGCGTCTCGTGGCCGTCTCGGAATCCAGCAGCCGCGAACACTGAGATCTCACTATGGCCCTGATTTACTAAAAGCTTTGCGCTTGCAGAAACAGGCAAAAACTTGTGGAAGCTGATCGACTAACTGGGTGCAACCAGAAAGGCATCTGCAGAGCGGTCAACAAAAATGATCACGACATATTTGGAAACACCTTTTTTTTTTTTAGCTTTTGATTGATCTAAGGCAGGAGTGGCCAACCGGTCAGAGGCTCAAGCCACAATTTTTGCTGTGTTACTGCAAAAAGTCCCATCGTACACATGGGCACACATAAATTGCCCTCGTCCTGTTTTCGTTTTGAGTTTTTAGAACAACTGGCTGTGCTTTTCTGCCTGACCTTTCAAAGCGAGCAACTTTTGCTTGCCAAGTTCCGTCCCCTCGGAAATTCCAAGTTGATGTAAGCGTGGAATGAACTGAAGTGCCGCTAAAGATTTGTAGCTGTGAAATACTCTAATGAAGCCCAACATAAATGGCTATTCCGTTCAACAATTGCATGAAAGTAGTACAAAATCAGGCCCGATGAGTTTGCCCAGCAGCATCCGTTCAACTTATCTCCTGGGTGCTTGCGGTGTATTTTGCTCTTTGCAAGGATTAAAAAGGGAAATTTCTCCTCTCTCCCATCTTAAATGAGGAAATAATGTCAGCAATTATAGCACAGTCGCATAGCGTCGACATTGGTCACGTTTAATGGGGATGCTTTCGATGCATTTTAGAAACTCTTTCGTATTGATTCAAGACATGTTGTATGTATGATCCTCCCCAGAGTCTTCCAATGCTTCTCTGCTGACCAATGCTGAGAAGATCGCTACTATTACCACCACACACACTCCTCAACAGTCCAAAGAGTCTCGGTCGGTGCACATGCAATATTGATCGAAGAAGCAATTTTTTTCCCGCTTCTACATGCTGAATGCTGTGTTCTCGTGTGTTTTTGAAGGAACACTTCCAAGTCGAAAGGAGTTCCTCCTCCTCCACCGACACAAACTGTACAGGTGAGAAAGCATACTTCAGTTATCAAGTGTTATATTAGTGCAACAAAAACTACGTAATAATATAATATATATTGTACATTAATAATTTTTCACCCAAAAAGACGGCCCACCCCCCAAAAAATCGGCTTCTGGTAACGAATGGGCTGCGGCTCGGTACCAGTCCGCAGACCGGTGATTGGGGGCCACGCTTATGGCGTCCATTGAACTTCTTCCGGAGTCGGCATCAGTGCTTGGAGGCACTTCCTGCCACTTAATATATTTTTGGTATTCATTCGCTAATTCACGAATCCATCTCTCGGAGCAACATACGCAAGCGGGGCCGTTATTAACACACTGCAAAGCATCTCTCTCTATCTCGCTTGTCTTGTCTGCGGTGAGTGTGGGATGCAGTGGAATCTTTCTTCTTTCTTCTTTCTACCTACATTCTTGCTGCTGGAGGCTGTAAATTTCCCCAGTGTGGGACAAATAAAGGATATCTTATCGTAATCCATGTCGACCGCCTCCAAGTTATGCACACCGTATGTACTGTCAACTTTCGTTGCATTTAGGTTTCTTACCTGCATTTTTGTTGACAGCTCAAAAATCTCCACGGTCATGGCAATCACAGCCTTTCATTTTTGCTTCATCTCCTTCCCCCCACGTGGTCGGTCTCACAACCATCCCATTTTTTCCATGGTGGCCTGAAACCGGGTCGCTTTGGCCGCCAGCAACATAACCGAACGTAACCGAGTGATTTGCACCCTGCTCAAACTGTGCCATCATGATTCTATTCATCATTCATGCATTCACTAGCGTTGCAATCACTGACATTAGGCGAGTTCAGCGGGATGATGGTGGATTATTCCTGGGTGTTGACGCTGTGTATTGTGCATTTTATACTTCACTCTCTCTTTTTTTTTTTTCTTTGTCATTCGCAGGACAATGAGTTCTACTCGGTGGACCTTGAACGCGACAGCAAAGGTTTTGGTTTTAGCCTGAGGGGAGGGCGGGAATACAACATGGACCTTTATGTGTTGAGACTAGCAGAGGACGGAGCTGCTGTCAGGAATGGCAAAATGCGGGTATGAAACGTCTTCAAAGTGAGCCGATCGTTACTCATGTCATTGCTCACAAAGAGAATTTTGCTCTTTTCTAGGTGGGAGACGAAATCTTGGAGATTAATGGCGAGAGCACAAAGAACATGAAGCATTCGCGTGCCATTGAACTGATCAAGAACGGCGGGCGATGGGCACGGCTTGTCCTGAAACGTGGGGATGGATCTGTACCCGAGTATGGTAGGTTTACATTTTCGTATTCTTTGCTCGGGTTGTTGTGCTACAATATCGAGATCGTAATGGTGAACCACAAATTGGAAGCTGTTACCGGTAATTGTGAACCACGTCCTACATGAGTTGGAAGAGAGGGAACTGGGCATCCAAGCTCACATTTTGGTGTCTCATTGTTTTTGTCATTATTTATACAGCGCACTTCATTCACACATTTAAAGGCAAAATAAATATTTAAGGGGGAAGTCTGCATAAACATTTTCTTGACAATAATGTATTCTATGTTCCTCCACGAGTCTAAACAGGGCATTCTCATCAACATTGCGTTTGTGGAATACGAGTGAAGCAGGAAAGTCCACCGTTTCTTATCCATGTCCGTTTTGCCACGTTCCGTCGAGTGAAAACGGCATCACGGTCGCTCGGGGCTCAGGTAACGACCAGTCGTGGCTCCGCTTCAGAAAGCAAGCGAAAGCATAAAGTGGCAAAATGGCCGGCCCCTGAGACGGACAACAACTCATATTCAACCAACGTAATATTAAACAGAATGCCGTGTTTTGACTAATGGTACTACATAGAACTAATGTCAAGATTTTGGGGAGGTTGATTTATACACATTAAAAGCAAACAATAAGACTTTTAAAATTGAGCAGAGTTGAAGACATTTATGAAATAAAATATCGTTCACTAAAATCACTAAAAGAACGCACGAGCGCGATTTTGAAAATGTGATTATAGAAATGCTCGTGAAAATTGCTCATTGAGTCTGCCGATATCAGTCAGAACCCTACTGGGTTTGTTTTCCCTCAGCATCGCTTTAAAGCATTCAGCAACCCAGACGTTCAATGATTTAAGGTGTAGCAGCATCATTTTGAAATCCATTCTACTGATTGGGAGTCTTTAGGACCGAAGTAATACATTCTGATCTCTTTGGTCTGGTAAGAACCCGAGCTGCAGCATTCTAAAAGCGGTGCGGCTGTTTGACGCTGAAGGAGTCCGGTCAGAAGACCGTGACTCTATATTTTATTTCTGTACGCGATTTGAGAAAACTCATTACCCCCCCACCGATGTTCATTCAATTATTGTTTAATTAGAAGACTGGGTTGTCAGCAAATCAGCCTCAATGAAGAAATGTTGGCCAGAGAAATTCCTTTCTAAAAGCTGTAGCTTCTCCTGATGGACTTTGCCTGTCCCTCTGTCATTTTTCTAAGGTTTAATGTTGGAACGCACTGTATTTCTCCCCTTCTTTGATAGAGTATAAAGTGTTCCCGTGCTTTTTGCGGTATACTGTCTCTTGGGATGAAATGTAAAACTGCCTCTTGTCTGTTTTATTTTGTTTTCTCCTCTCCTTTCCTTCTCCCTCTCTCTGTTTCTCTGACCTATCTCTTGTTGCTGGGCTCTTCCTCCACTCTCCAGCGATGATGGCTCCTCATCTCGCTGTTGGTACAATGAGAAATGACAAGATGGGAGAGCCCTGTTTCTACCTAATGGGCCAAAATCAGACCACGGTTTGTAGCCAGAAGTCTGCCATGATCCACTCCCCGCCCCCGCCCCTCCCTGCCCTCTGGTCATCTTTCTCTTTTGATTCTTTCCCCACCCCTTCATCCGCTCCCCCCGACCTGCATCCTTCTTTGATTGTACGTGACAAAACGAACAAGCTTTCTGTCTTGTCGTGCCTGAATCCAGCTTTCCACATCAGTTTATATACACATGTGGAAAGGAGCAGGACTGACATCATGCCACCAGTCATCAAATGCCGCTGCCATAGCAACCTGGCTAATTTGGATTTCTTTCTTCTGTTACTTAGTTGGTCCAACGATACACATCACCATATTGTTTTGAATGCTTTCTCAGGCGCCTGCGTTGTCATTGATAACCCCGCCCCGCACTTGCCGACGTTCACCCGCTCTTGTTGCTGAAATCACCTCGTGTTTCACCTGCAGCCTTGGAGGCAAAATGTACTGAAGACACGTGTCACTTCAGTGCAACCTCCAAGTCTATTTGTGAGGAAGATCGTTGTGCATCAGTGTGAGCCATAACTGCAAACGTGTGCTACATACAACTGAGTATGCATGAGCCGCTTTGAATCCCCGCCCAGTGATTCTGTCACGTCACCACAGTTTAAAGTATGTGCACATGGGACGTCTATCACTCTTTTTAACCATCTTTCGGTGTCGTCGTCGTCCTCGTCGTTGTTCTCTCTTTCAGACGGCGGCAATGACGGGTACCCTCCCACACTCGGGGCACAAAACACTACGGAAGTGAGAACGCTGCCACCCAACAGCCGATATCACACCTCATTGGATTCCAGTTATCCACCAGACCTTCACACACCATCACGCCGGGAGGAGGCCGGGCGTGGGCGAGACAGGAACAGGAACGGGGACAGGGCCGGGTCAGATCAGACGGACTACCAAGCCCGACAGTTTAACCCTCACCTTCACCACACCTGGAATAACAATCACCGTCACAGTAACCCCAGACAGCCGTCTCCAGACAACAGTAACGGTGGCAGTGGCAACAAGAAGATCCGAGGGCGCAAGGTCGAAAAGTCCGAGTCCGAAAGCGGCATCTCGAAGCTCCTAAAGACTCTGAGGAAAGACACCGCGGGGAAGAAGGCTGCAGCAGCGCAGAAACTCAGGGGCCAAGGACTCTCAAACAGTAGCTCTACTTTGGACGGGAGGTTTCGCGTGCAGCGCCGTGGCTCCCTCGATCGCTCACCCACGCCAAAGCGCGCCTCCTCCCCCGATCGTAGGCGGGCCAAGTCGATGGAGCGCAAGGCAGAGCGAGCGCATCGGGATGGCACGCCTGAGAGCGAGCACGACGACGGGGGCTTCCTCGCCGTCACCCCTGAGCGCAAATTCTACGAGAGAAGGCTCCTCAAGGACGCCCGGGTGAGCGGGCGAGTCTGGGAAGTCGCCGCCCCCGAGCGCTCCAACAACAACGGCGTCGATTCCTCGTCCCTTCCCAGAGGCGGCGCTTATGAGCGAGCCACCAAGAACGGCAACCTGATAAGAGACTCTTCCTCCGAGCAATATCGGATCAACGGAACACCAGAGAGACGGTCTCAGGCAGAGCGGGATTCGTCCCCTGACAGCAACTACAGCCGGGACGAGCGGAACTATGCAGCAGCACCCAGGCTCAAAGACTACTACGGCATGATGAAGAACAATGCTGCACACAACAATGCTGCACACAAGAACACAGGCCACAACAATAACACAGTTTTCCAAAGCCCAAAGCAGCTCCCTGAGCCCAAGAGAAAGTTGTACACGGAAAGCCCCAAAGACCTCAGCATCTAGAGCGGCGCAAACTCTCTCCTACGCGATCATCCACTGAAATTGGACCGATGAAGACCCGAAGAGCCAACCGGTTTATTGATTGATTTAACTTGTCCCGATCCCATCCGGAGATTCCTAAAACAGCAGGAGTACAATCCCATCGGCTTACACTGGTTGTTTTGTCATTGTTACGTTGCTCATAACAGGTTGTTGTATTATAATAGAAGTATTGTATGTGCCTGCATATGAAATTGGTGATTTTGCTTTTTTTTGTCTGCATTGCTGAATCTAAATGTTTTTTTTTGTTCCCTCCCACCTACTATGTGAGACAAGCTTCCAGTTGTGCTTTTTTTTCAACTTTTTACTTTAATGAACAAATGATAGCACAAATCGCCAATGGCTTACAAGAATGGTGGAGGGGGAGGGGGGACAAAAACCAATGGGACATGTTCAAAAATGAAGAACTGGAGATAAAGTAGGAGTGCTGAATTTATAAATAATTTATTTCTTTCACGCGTGTGTTTTTATTTAACATGGCACATATCCCGAGTGAGCTTGCTTAAATCCTGATGATTTCTGTTGGAAAAGCATGCTTATTGAGTTCTGTGCTCCCAAAACTAAGAAATCAGAAAAGGAGGGAAAAATGGTGACACGCCCTAAACAATGAACATTCTAAAGTTTAAAGCCTCCGCAAATGATCCCCGCCACAAGCAAAAATGAGAGAATGGATGAAAAAATTGTATGATCCATTTGCAAGATGCGCAGGCGAATTAAAGTTGAACTCAACCACTTTTTTCAAATGAGCGCGTTGCTACGAACCAATCGACATCCAATTGGCTCTGTGACCTCATGTGGTCCTGTCCCTGGCCGCCACCTCCTAACTCCACACACAAGCAGCTGACGCGCTTCATTGGTGACGTGTGCAGAAGATGCAACGTATTCTTACTAAAAAATATGAAAATCAAAGGTAAAAAACACCAAACCAAAATTTGCTTCCAAACTCTTCCGTTCTAGCAACATGACTTGGCCAGCATGGCTATACTAGCCTCCCCTCTGAAGGAAAATACCCCACCTGCCCACAAGCGTGGTAGATATTACAAACACTACTTCAAAGTAGCCATTGCATGTTATTTGAATACAATTCCAGGATATAATCACAAACCCCTTCCACATGAGAACACATGAGTTGATTGTCACTCACGCGTTTACACTTTGACCGAGATCCTGCACAGTTCTTACGACAAGGCTCCTCGCACAGGAGACCACCAATCTGCCGTGCTGAGCCACACTGTCACCCCACTGGAATCTGACTGCTGCTTAATAACGTGTTTTGTGACTGTTTTTTCTTTTGTTGTGATTGTTGTTGTTGTTGTTTCACAGCAAACGCATAGGCTACTGAGAGGCACACTCGTCTGCCACACTGGCTTAGCTTTGACACGAGGGCAAGACTGAAGTCAAGTTCACCCTCTTTCCCAAAAGGAGATGGCAATTCACCAAAAATGAATCCAAACCCGTTCCCGAGAAGGCAGAGCTCTTGGTTTGGCCACCCGGCAAGATGGACCTCTCAAAGATCACTTTGAAAATGATTTTGTACTCTTGGCCGGCGGGCGCACGTGCGTGAGCTGTCATCAGCTAGTGTCTCATCTGCCGTGTTGTCAGCTCGTGATACCGTTTATCACCTTTGCCACAACAAACTTGCAGGAGATCAGAATGCAATGTGCGTGGGTGGTCGACTCTAAAACTTCCACAAGACAGGGCCGCCTCCCGTGTTGCCGCCTTAAGTTGACTTCGGTTCCTGGTTAGCAACGTTCGATTATATGCGGTTCTATTTTTCGGCTAAAATATGATTATATGCTAAAATACATGACCGCTGTTGTCCAATCAGGGTACTACCAAAAAAAAAAAATCTGATGCTCACCTCTTGGCCATCTCCTGGATAGATTTTTCCTATGTGACTATTGGGAACCTGCGGAAGAATTCAAAATGTTGCCTTTTTCATGTACAAAAGAGAAATTTACGATGAGCCTCAGCAATGAGGAATGTGACAGTGTTTTTATCTCTGAATGGACCTGATGATTTACGGGATCTTTGTGGATTTACTCTGGATCAGGTATGTAAAGACCTTTTCGAACGAAAGACGAATTGGTCAAGCTGTTTTTCGTTTGAATCTCTCGATGGTTAGCCTGCCTTTGTATTATAAAGCACTTGTATACGGTCTGTGTTCTTCAAGCATTATTTCTTGCAATGTGCTCCAGACTGTGTGTGTTGATAAGAGCAGTAAATGTATATGGGCTGGGGGGTTTTTTTGTGTTTGTTTGTTTTATAAATCTATGCATACATAAATATTACATTGTTCATAGCTTTATTTGATCCATCAAGCTATACATAGCATTAGTCGAAGTACAAGTAGATGTTGATTTATCCAGCTTCTTTCCTTGAGATGAATACACTGTATATGTAGCTATCAAAAGAAGTCTGTGAATGCTATTTTTAATATCAAAATAAAGTTTTCCATACAAATAGATAGAGCAATTTTCACATTTTTATTTTGCTAATTTCACACAGTTATCTTTCCGGAGACACGGTTGTTTTGCCAGTCAGAATACCAGGATCTCACCGTAAGATGCACAGACCTTTTTTTTCTCCTGAAGATTGACACTTGCTAAATGTGTTTCAGATTTACTCACTTTCATCAGTTTATAAAAACATCCTGTGAAAAGATGAGACACAAGCTGTCAGCCGCCGACTTTGGACAACTTTAACTCATTTATTAGACCCCCCACCATCTCCCATTAAACCACATCCTTTCCTTTAGCGCTTGTTTCAGACAACATAAATCCTGCTTGTGTCATTTTTCTTATACTTGCCATACAGTTCAAACGATTGACGAATTTATAAAATAATTACTGCACACTCTGACCAAGGTACCTCTGCTCTTAATTGGATTAATTTCATTTGGACTTCATCTTGCTGATCTTTATTGTTTTGTAAGAGCACGAATAACATTATTTAAAGGGGCTAGGTATCATCGATAGTCAATTAAAAAAAAAAAAAGCTCACGTAGCAGATCTGTATTCCAGGCCAGATACATTTTCGTGGTGGTTGCCTTGGCAACACATGAAGGTCATAATGCTCCAGCATGGCACTCTTTCAAACAAGGAACTTGAATCAGAATCACATTGCTAACTGCAAGTTAGATTTGGCCATTATTTGGAGGCATTTTATCTGAAAAGGACTTGATTTTTTTTTCAATTATTTTCATCATTTTGTCCTGAAAGTCTTTAATTAGTGTCACCTTTACTTCAACAACATCAATACTCATCATGATAGGTGGTGTTGAGTCATGCAATGTATTATGATAATCCCCCAGCCAGAACAAGTTCTAAATCCAAGGTGACCCGTGAGTGTACTAAGATGCAACTCCAAATGTGTGTGACGTACATGCCTGTAATTGATGTGCACTACGTGCCCTTGGAAGGGAGAAATTGACTCTGTAGATCAATGTATTCGGAATATGGCATTCCCATTTATTCCTTTCAACAATAAACTACATCATCATTTCAGTGATCCATTCCAATAGTAAGTAAAACATAAACGTGATGAGTCATTTGCAAAGTGCGTTTTATTTTACGTTGCCTTGATTACATGCCTCTACATTCAAAGATAAGCCGGTATCGTATATGATCCAACTGTGAAAGATTCAAATAGATTTCCCTCAATCTAAGAGAAACAATCTCATAGATAGTAGCGTTGAATGTTGTGTACAAACAGGAACAACTCTGGTATGGGCTGATCTTTCCTGCAACTGTCTTTAGGTTGAACCAACTTGTTTGTCAAAATACAAAAAAGGAAGTTGTTTAAGTCGACAGTAGCCTTCGGTCGTGTCCTGGCGGGGGGGGGTCGAACTCTTCTTCTTGGACAGCAGACCGCGTTGCTCTGGATCGACGGCCCTTTTACGCGGGAGAGACAGAGCTGGAAGAAACGGACGAGGCCTCGGTTTTGGAGGCAGTAGTGGAAGCGCCCTCCTCCTCTTCGAAGGGATTCTTTCCGCAGCACATGGTGGTGATCATGCAGTGGCGGAACTGCTTGTTCATGCAGATGTAGATCATTGGGTTGTAGATGGAGGAGCTCTTGGCAAAGAAAGCCGGGATGGTCATGAAGACGGGTCCAAACTCGGAGCCCTGATGTGTGAAGATCCACCAGGCCACGCCGGCGTAGGGCAACCAACATACCAGGAAGGCAATCACCATGAGCACGACCATGCGGGTGACTTCCCTCTCAGCCCTCTGGGTGGTCTCGGACTCTTGCTGAGCGGCGGCGGCCTCCTTGACGGCGCAGAGCAAACGGCCGTAGCAGAAGAACACGATGGCCAGCGGAGTGAGGAAGTGGCAGACGAACATGTAGACCACAAAGGACTCGTTGTTGAAACCCTCGGCCCGGGTGTAATAGTCGACTCCGCAGGAGCACTGCATGCCCTCCGGGATGTAACGGGACCAGCCGACGAGGGGAGGCACGGCGCAAGCGCAAGCCATGAGCCAGGTAAAGGCCAAGCCCATGATGGCGTGGTTCTCTCCAAAACGGAAGTTGCTGATGGGCTTGCAGACCACCACCCACCTCTCAATAGCCAGAACCACCAGGGACCAGAGGGCGATTTCGCCACCGAGGGTAGCAAAAAATCCTTCCAGATTGCAGCCCAGACGCCCGAGCACAAAGTAGCCGTGCATGGAGGTGTACATGGTGGTGGTGAATCCTCCAAACACCATGAAGAGGTTCGCCACCGCCAGATTCAGCAGGATGTAGTTTAGAGGGGTCCGCAGCTTCTTGTGCTCGATGGTGACGTAGAGGGTGAGGAAGTTGATGGGGAAGCCAAGCAGGATGAGCAAGAACATGTAGGCGCCCAGAGCGGCGTAGGCTGCCGGGTTGACAAGGTAGTACTGAGGGTATTCGTAAGGACTCCGGACAATGCCGGTGGTGTTAACCATGGGGATATAGAAATAAGGTCCCTCCGTGCCGTTCATGGTTGCAGCTGGCGGTCGCGATCAGCCCTTCACTGGTGTTTCTTCTGTTGCGGGAACGTGACGGAGAGGGACCTTGCAACAATCGGACCCCGGTGGTGACGGTCAGCCTTTTAAAAGGCGCACTTTGGATTATCACTTTCCAAATCCGTCAGCACAAAGTGATTTAGGCCACGTTTAATATCTAATCCAGCCATCCCTGCAAACAGAACTGACCACTCATCAATATATGAAGGAATTAATTGCACTTGCTCGGAGCTGTTTCAAACAAACGCATCACACGTTTTGCACAGCAAGAGCCATTTATCATGTCAAACACAACTTCTATACATTTGTACTTTGGGGGTTTCTTTGCGTTTTAACCTCCTCAAGTAAATATTGGTTGTTTGGTTGCTCAAACTCTCAATCGAAGTATCGGCTTTCACTTTCAGAAGAACTTATCAAAACGTGTACCTGCCT
The DNA here is from genome assembly GCF_025434085.1 of Hippocampus zosterae. NCBI lineage: Eukaryota > Metazoa > Chordata > Actinopteri > Syngnathiformes > Syngnathidae > Hippocampus > Hippocampus zosterae. Next base: position 18,986,140 of record NC_067452.1, read on the forward strand.
TCTAGTGGGTCAAACTCCACATATCAAGTTCATCTCATTTAACCAAAAGCAGAGAAATACGGTGCAGGTATCCAATCCAGAAAGTTTGACTAAAACTGAATCGTAAAGCAGCCAAAGTAATATTTCCCATCCATCCATCCATTTCCTGTAAGACTTCATCATCACAAGGGCCACGGGCGTGCTGTAGCCTATCCCTGCTGTCTTCCAGCAGTAGAAAGGGTACACCCTGACTTTGTTGCCAGCCAGTCACAGGGCACACATAGAAAAACCACCATTTGCGCTCAAAATCGCAACTGGAGACAATTTAGAGCAGGGGGTCTCAAAATCAGATCCTGGAGGACCACCGTCCTGCACGTTTTCCAAGTCTCCCTGTTGCAACACACCTGATTCAAATGAACAGGTTCAATGTCAGGCTTCTGAAGAGCTTGCTGATGATCTGATCATTTGAATCAGCTGTGTTGCAACACGGAAACACGGAAAACATGCAGGACAGCGGCCCTCCAGGATCTGATTTTGAGACCCCTGATTTAGAATGTTCCTTTTTCACCTGCCATGCGTGTTTTAGGAAGGAAAGTCGTCCTGAAGAGACCTTATCCAGCTTGTTTTCGATTTCTCCCTCCTCCAACGCACATCGTTCAAATAATCAGGAACATTGTCGGGATTCTCAGAGCTTGACGATGAGCTGATTATTGAATCTAAAACAGGTTCTAAAAGTGCTCTTTAGGACTGGACTTGGGCAGCCCTACAGTAGATCATTTAGCACACACTTTTTCCTTTATTGAAGAGATGACTTGGAGTTCTTTCTTGGATTCATTTGTGCTCCTCGCTTTCTTTATTAATTGGCCAGCAGTTGGTACTTTCTGTCGTATTGTGTAAAAAAAAAAAAAGGTTCAACAGATGACCGGGTGTACTCCACAATTCAAACTTTTATTCACATCTCAAGGTAATAAACCTACCCGGTCTGTTCAGCATCACTCAAGCAAGTTGGCGCAACATTGCAGAACACGTCCTGTTATTAGGCCTTTAAGAGCCACTGCACACGAACGGTGCAACCAAACCAAATTTGGAATGGATCATCGGCCAAAAATTATTTTTAAAAAATACTGTGGTGGCCACGCACACCCGCACAAAGGCAAACTGCCAACCTTCCTGACATATATTGTACTGTACCACTTTCATTAAACCATAAAACCAGAGTGTGATGGTCAAGGAAGAAGTGGGTTGCTACAGAGAGGGAGAGAGAGTGTGAATAAAAGGGAGAATGTTTTAAAAGGCTGAGACGCTACGGACAGTATATCACTCAGGTGTATTTCTCTGAATGTAATTTTCGTGCGCAGAATGTAGCAGCTTTTTAAATGGGCCTCTAAATATAGCCTCTTATGTTGGTGCAGGCTCAAGTGTTGGTTGTGTATAGAGCACAGGCTGAGTGGTGAAGCATCTAAGCTGTTGAAGAGCTCAGCACTTTCCTAATGGGTGTTGTATTAAAGAGATTTGGGGCTTATGGATATGTTACTCCCATAGGCCTGTCACGGACTTAAAGTTGGATCGGGTCATTCTCACTCATTGGCATGTTGCCATCTTCAACCTCATTACAATTTTGTTTCTTTCTGCTGCTTTTTTCTACCTCTATGACTTGTGTCATGATTTCTGTCAGGGTTAGGCTCAAGGCCAGCAGCATCGCGGGGAAGGGTGTTGTGTGGTTGCCGTCGGCTGACCCGTGGGAAACATTCTGGTCCAATCTGACACTCGGCTGCGGAAACCAGTCATTACTTTGCCTTGTCACTGTACTGGTCGGTGATGGGACATGGAAAATGTTGATTGCACTCCTCCTAAATCAAGCAAAATGTATCAGTCACACTTATTACACTCTCATTTCTGCCTCTCGACAATTTCGTCTTCAGTAAATCGAGCAGGCGTGGTCCGTGGTGAGGTACACACAGAGGGAGAGACCACACAGGCACAAGGAGAGCCGCCGTCTATGCTCATTTTAATGTACCTGATTGGTGAAGAGTTAGAGGAAAATGCAGATGAAGATTTTGCAAAACAGTATACTGTTGTGTTAGCCAGCACACTTCCTCAACGGCCTCAAATGAAATCCTGCCTTTGCTGTCCTCTAGTGGTTCCTCTCCCGATCATATACAGTCGTTGTTCCAGGGTTGGAGGGAATTTTAGTGTGAATCGGAAGTACAGCACAGTTCTATACCAGTGCAAACTAAAATTACCATGATGAATATTTTGTACTTTTCCGGCATTTGTTAAAACTGGACATTTTCCTGCTTGGCTTGTCAGGGCAGAGTCACCGGTTTTCAGCTTTTATCAATGATGGATAATCGGCGTGTTACGTATTCCGTCATTGGTTTGGCTATGACCATTTTCATTTCAGGTTGGGTGCATGCAGCAAAACTCCATGATCCCCGGTGGGTTTTTAATACTGCTTTTGCATATGAAGATGAGTGAAGTTTCTAAAGGACAAATGAGTGGGAAGAGTGTGATGCTCTCTCACTAAGGACCGGTAGAGAGAAGGGAACACTGCAACCAGGACATGGCACATTCCACACATCGGCCCCCACATTACACTCCACACACTGATACTGTATACATCATCAGAACAAAAATACTAGCAGCTGGTCTCGATGTGGTCAATGCCTTCCATTTGGAAAGGTATCATCGGTCATCCGTTCCTCAATCCGCATTGGCATTTCATTGAATGAACACGAGCAAAGTCCCATGAAAAGAAAAACACCTCATGCGTTGTAGTTTCACATAAAATGGTGGATCTTTGCTGCATCATGTACCTGCAGTATCTATGCCAGCAGTGGGAGCTGTTTACTGACGTATGGCAACGCTCACGCAGCATCAGTATTGATTCGACAAGATTCTACTGTTCAGCTCATGATTAAATGGGAGCTCTTTTCCAGGACAGTGCTCTTTCAAGATAACATCTGACGAGTGTCTGCCGGCGAAAGCAACACTTTGCTCAGACTCACTTCCTGTTGGGTCACAGCCGGCGCAAAGCCGTCTCTCGTTTTTTTTTCATTGCCATCCTTGTGGATGTGTCAGCAGGTTACTCCTGCCCCCCTCCCCCCACTCAAAAAAGACATCATGTTCTTTTCTTTTTTATCACTCACCAGCATGCAGAGAAGATAGCCTCACAGGGGAACTTCATCCATCATACAATTAAGCCTTGTAGATAACACTTTTCAACAGCAAATTTTAATCAGAGACGGCTTTATGTGTCCCATAATGTATTTTTAACGCAGTTTTTTAAACGTCTTTACTAAACAAAGGCATATATTCCAAATCAGCACCAAAATAAAAAAAAACTCTACAAATACATATTCAAACATTCCATTCAGACATTCAGTTCCATAGTTTTTTTACGCAGGAAGTGAGTGGCGATAGTATACATTACATATATGACAAGACCCCTAAATGGATAGTGTCACATGTCGTGCGTGAACGTTCCCTTCATTTTTACACTAAGACAGCTGGCCGGTTCGCCAGACAGACGTTTCATCTTGGACATGCAGTCATCACTTGATGGTTGTTCAGATGCTGAGTGATCTTGTAGAGTCTTTGGGCCACTTTCCACATTACATGGCAGCAAAACACCCCAAAAATATGGACACAAACCAATTAACTTTTGCATCCTCAAGTCCATTTCCTGGAGGCTTACATGGCCAAAGGAGAAAACCCCAAAGGTTATTTTTCAACTCAATACTCACATTATATCTATATCCAAATCCAATTTCTGCTTGGCTCTTGACGAAGGCGGATGCTTTTTTTGCTCTGCTTCCCCCCCCCCCCCCCCCCCCCTTGCTCGCCACTCAGTCTATGTGCTGTCCTTGTGCTGTCTTTTCCTAGCCTCCGCCTTATTTTTCACTCTAAAAACAAACCATGGAATTGGTTGGCTGGTCCCTTCTCATGGTCTCACCACCCATGGGAGGGGCCAAAGGGGTCGGATGCAATGTGAGCTGGACGGCAGCCAAAGGCGGGGACGATGGCGGTCCTCGGCTGCAGAAGCTAGCTCTTGGGACATGGAATGTCACCTCTCTGGGAGGGAAGGAGCCCGAGCTGGTGTGCGAGGCAGAGAAGTTCCGACTGGATATAGTCGGACTTGCCTCCACACACAGCCTGTGTTCTGGTACTAGTTCTCTTGAGAGGGGTTCGACTCTCTTCCGCTCTGGAGTTGCTCACGGTGAGAGGCGCAGAGCAGGTGTGGGCATACTCATTGCCCCCCGGCTCAGTGCCTGTACATTGGGGTTCACACTGGTAGACAAGAGGGTTGCTCATCTGCGCCTTCGGGTGGGGGGACGGGTCCTGACTGTTGTTTGTGCATATGCACCAAACAGCAGCTCAGCGTGCCCACTCTTTTTGGAGTCCCTGGAGGGTGTGCTGGAGAGTACTCCTGCTGGGGACTCCCTTGTTCTGCTGGGGGACTTCACTGCTCACGTGGGCAATGACAGTGAGACCTGGAGGGGCGTGATTGGGAGGAACGGGCCCCCCGATCAGAACTCGAGTGGTGTTTTGTTATTTTACTCCTGTGCTCGTCACACATTGTCCATAATGAACACATTGTTCAAACATAAGGGTGTCGATATGTGCACTTGGCACCAGGACACCCTAGGCCGCAGTTCGATGATCGACTTTGTGGTTGTATCATCGGATTTGCGGCCTCATGTTTTGGACACTCGGGTGAAGAGCGGGGCGGAGCTGTCAACTGATCACCACCTGGTGGTGAGTAGGCTCCGATGGTGGGGGAAGATGCCGGTCCGTCCTGGCAGACCCAAACGTATTGTGAGGGTTTGTTGGGAGCATCTGGTGGAATCCCCTGCCAGAAAGAGTTTCAACTCCCACCTCCGGCAAAGCTTTTCCCATGTCCCGGGGGAGACAGGGGACATTGAGTCAGAGTGGACCATGTTCCATGCCTCTATTGTTGAGGCGGGCAATCTGAGTTGTGGACGTAAGGTGGTTGGTGCCTGTTGTGGGGGCAACCCCCGTACTCGCTGGAGGACACCAGCAGTAAGGTATGCCTTCAAGCTGAAGAAGGAGTCATATCGGGTCTTTATGGCCTGTGGGACCCCAGAGGCAGCTGACGGGTATCGACTGGCCAAGTGTAACGCAGCTTCGGTGGTCGCCGAAGCAAAAACCCAGGCGTGGGAAGAGTTCGGTGAGGCCGGACGGCTTCGAGGAAATTCTGGTCCACCATCCGACGTCTCAGGAGGGGGAAGCAGTGCACCACTAACACTGTGTACAGTGGGGATGGTGCGCTGCTGACTTCGACTTGGGACTTTGTGAACCGATGGGCAGTATACTTCAAAGACCTCCTCAACTCCACCAACACGCCTTTCTTGGAGGAAGCAGAGTCTGGGGACCCTGAGGTGGACTGTCCTATATCTGTGGTTGAAGTCACCGATGTGGTTAAAAAGCTCCTCGGTGGCAAGGCCCCAGGGGTGGATGAGATCCGCCCAGAGTTCCTCAAGGCTCTGGATGTTGTGGGGCTGTCCTGGATGACACGCCTCTGAAGCATCGCGTGGTCATCGGGGAGAGTGCCTCTGGTGGTAGTCCTCTTTTTAAAAAGGGGGACCGGACGGTGTGTTCCAACTACAGAGGGATCACACTCCTCAGCGTCCCGGGTAAGGTCTATTCAGGGGTGCTGGAGAGGAGGGTCCGTCAGGAAGTCGAGCCTCAGATTCAGGAGGAGCAGTGTGGTTTTCGTCCCGGCCGTGGAACAGTGGACCAGCTCTACACCCTTAGCAGGGTCCTCGAGGGTATGTGGGTATTCGCTAAAATCTGTGCCCCCTCCGGGTCAGGGAGGAAATCTTACCCCAAGTGGAAGAGTTTAAGTATCTTGGGGTCTTGGTCACGAATGAGGGCAGAAGGGAGCGAGAGATCGACAGGCGGATCGGTGCAGCATCTGCTGTGATGCGAACGTTGTATCGGTCTGTCGTGGTAAAGAAGGAGCTGAGCCAAAGGGCGAAGCTCTCAATTTACCAGTCGATCTACGTTCCAACCCTCATCTATGGTATGGTCACAAGCTATAGGTCGTGACCGAAAGAACGAGATCCCGGATACACGCAGCCGAAATGAGTTTTCTCTGCAGGGTGTCCGGGCTCTCCCTTAGAGATAAGGTGAGAAGCTCGATAATCCGGGAGGGGCTCAGAGTCGAACCGCTTCTCCTCCACATCGAGAGGAGCCAGATGAGGTGGCTTAGGCATCTGATTCGGATGCCTTCTGAATGGCTCCCTGGTGAGGTGTTCCGGGCATGTCCCACCGGGAGGAGACCACGAGGAAGACCCAGGACACGTTGGAGAGACTATGTCACCCACCTGGCCTGGGAACGCCTCGGGATCCCCCGGGAGAGCTGGAAGAAGTAGCTAGGGAGAGGGAAGTCTGGACTTCCCTGCTAAAGCTGTTGCCCCCGCACCCCGGCCCCGGATAAGCGGTAGAAGATGGATGGATGGATGGATGGATGGTTGGCTTGTCTCTTGATGCAATCGACAACATTTTCTCAACGAGAAGAGCAGTCAGTGGGGAGCCTGTTTGCCCCTCGGGACATTTGCTGGCGGGTACACCCTAGATCCATGGAGGAAGCGGAGAATGGTGTGCCTGTCAATACTGTCCGTTGAGGAGGAGGAAGACATCTACATTATCGGCCTTCTGATAGCAGGTATGCTGCAGTTTCGTGTTAGAAGTTTCCTGCTCTATCGCAAAATCCAACCGACGGGAGCAGCTTTATTGGAAGTGAAGAAGCTGCCGGTCATTCTCGATGGTCTAGCGCGAATGTCCAACACTCAGACTCAAGCGGTGACTGAGCTCAACCGCAATTGCGTTTCTGGAGCGTCTCCGTACGATCGACAACAACATGGAGAAGTTGGAATTCGCTTCGAAAAGGAATTGAGGATTTGGCTGATAGGTGCCAGTGAAGGGATACAGCCATGGAATCAAGACCACCTGGAATTGTTGGCGGCCATCACTCCAAAACAAACAACGCTATTTGGACCCCTTCCCCCTGGATGGAAGGTATGCACGGAAGCTAGTGCTCCCACGATCACCCCCTCCTTCTCGGCCATGGACTGATATGCCAGGACTGTCTTCATGAGCAGACCTTGACGAAGCAGCTGCGGCCTCTTCACGCATACACAACCAGAAAATCACACGCGCATACACATCCTTATCATCACCGTATTCATCATTCCTATTCTTTTCCCCCGCGACGTGGAATGATCTGCAGAGTGCTCGGTGGACTGTGCAGCTGGTCGGACGGGGCCGTCCCCTCCCCCTTCTCATTCATCCGCCCCCTCATTACATGTTATGTCTTGTGACTTGTTGTAACTGTCATATGCCTATTTATGTGCGAGGGTCTTTTTTTTATCCTGGACTTAAATTATCCTCAGAAGAGGATAGTTCGAGCGTGGTTTTTTTTTCCCCCTCTCCCTACTTAGTGGTTTCCTTTCTGAACTCTGACTGTAAATTTCCCCATTGCGGGACAAATAAAGGATATCTTTCATCTTAAATTAATATGGAGGCCCGGTGATCAACTGGTTAGCGCGTCAGCCTCACAGTGTGGAATTTGCATGTTTTCCCCATGCCTGTGTGGGTTTTCTCCGGGTACTCTGATCTCCTCCCACATTCCAAAAACATGCATGGCAGGTTAATGGAGCACTCTGAATTGTCCCTCGGTGTGGGTGTGAGCGTGAATGGTTGTATGTCTATGTGTGCCCTGCAATTGGCTAGCAACAGGTTGAGGTTGTACCCGCCGACTGCCCGAAGACACCTGGGACAGGTTCAACATGACTTTGACCTTTGTGAGGATAACCGAATTAGAAAATGGATGGATGGACATGTCCGTGTGCGCGTGTGTATGTATGTACTGTATATGTATACATGTGTACTGTATGTATATGTAAAGGACATCCAATGCAACCACACTACCGTACTTTCTTCTGTCTTTACCATTCTATCCACTGATCCGTCTTAATCTTGCCCGTTTCTTTTTCTCATTACTGTGGTCTTTTAAGTTCAATGTACACAGCCACACACACGTACACAACAAATTGTGCTTGGTTTTCTGACTCCCCAAGCGTATTGTTCATGAGAATTGCAAAGTAATTAGCAGTCCATCACACGATTCAACATCTTTCTGGTTGCTACGGTGATAAATCTACTCTGCAAGTGTAAATGGATGAACTCCTGTCAAGTGTGTGGAGAGTCATGGCCTCTGTTTAAGACACACACGCGCGCACGCACACACACACACACACACACACACCGAAAATGCAGAGTTGGGCTTGTTTTTTTAAACCCAGCTGCTCCTTAATGTTTAAGGTATCGAGAGAACCAGACCTGGTCGTGCACAGTGTAGAAATGTGAGCGGCATCACAAAATACACGCACACCTCCCACACACTCATCTGCACATGATCACACAACAACCGCTTCAGATTCACACATATTCATCACCCACTTTTCAGACCTGCTTTTTTATCAAATCTCATCATTCATATGTTAAACAGCCACACAAATTGTAGGACTTCAAACGTCTGCATAATGATGAGAGCAGAACACAACAAACACTTTCGATCAATGTGACCCCATTTTCTTCTTGCCTTTTGTTCAGGCAATACTTTCTCTTTTGGAGCATTGTACAGCCTGTTGACAGGAACATGCCCCGATAAGAGATGAAGCTGAAGTCTGATGCATGTGAGCCTGTAGAATGATTGCGCCTGATTACCGAGTGATAACCAAACTGACCTTGAAGGCCAAGCCAGACTCAGCTGGGTGTATCAGAAACTGCTCCAGTGTGCCCAACAGGAGTTGATTCTGATCCCCAATCAGCTCAGAAACAGACACACGCACAAAGCAGTGATGGCTGACAGACATAACTAAAATACCCGGCTAGTTAAACTTCCTGACCATTTGCAAACTACTCGCATCTCAGCACGATTATTTTTTTCAGTATTTTTAAAATAGTTTTTAACATGGCTTGATAAAAATGTTCCCCCTTTGTATTCTGTCTTTTTTTTTGGGGGGGGGGGGAATTTAAATATGGATTCCATCATATAGTTTTTAAGATGTAATATCACCATGAACCACTAGATGGCAATCGTGTGGTTCACTGGCACCAGGTACACACTACAGTATGAGAAGGCCTAGTATTTGTTTGCATATTTGGAATGACACGCAGGAGGATTTTATGGTAAGTGGAACAAAGTCAACCATCTCGGGCTTTTCAAGGATACCATTTCCAAAACAGTAGTGTGCCAATGACTGTGAAGGTCGTGCAATAAAAATAATCTGAAAGAATGACCCGCCTCCAAATGTGATTACTACAGTGGGATTAGTCTCATTGTTAGAGGAGTGAATGTTGGGGTTCCGAAACCCTGTCCTGTCCAAATATGGAAGTGTCCACTTCTTGGCTGCTGAGAACACTAAGGATGTAAAAGAGAGGAAAGAAGATCACTGCAGCAAAGTGTAGATTTTGGCAATGATTTATTTATGTATTGATTGATTGATTGATTTTTGTACAGTCATATTTCAGCGCATTTGTTCCGCCATGTCGAACTAATATGGCCTTCAGAACCTGTAGTGCTGGCCAACGTGACCTGAACTATTAGGAATGGGACTGCTTCTTTAACACTTTAGTCCTCACAGGGCCGCTGGTGCTGGAACTTTGATGATCTCAGCATTTTTCCATCCTCTGATTGGTTGGTCAAGCAAAACATGTCTACAGTGATCTGCATTCAGGAATAATCAGCATCTCTAGTGAGTATGATTTATGATTTATTTACACTTTCATTTAGGTTTTCTTCATTTTTGTAGCGAAATATTCATGTTGAATGTTGCCTGCACCAGATATGTACTGCACCGTGGCACAGTTGCATACTGTTATACTGTATTTCCATATAATATTGATGTTTTTGTTTTTTTTACAATATTGACATGGTAGTATAAAGCGGTGGATTCAATTGAGTAAGTCCTCGCTGTAGGGCAAGCTCCCGAATGCATGGCCTGCCACTGCAATAAATAACATTGTCTTTTGCCGATTCAATAACATCAGCAGAAAGGAGAGCTTTGACAAAATGGTATTTATGGAGAATTGTAAACGGCAAGTATTAGGTGGTCAACACAATATTAAAAGCTGCAGACATGACAGGTCACAAGAAATTGGTACTGGTGTGGATATGGGAGTGTTTAATAAGAGTTTGGCACTCAATGTGTTTGAAGCACTGCTGCGTTCATTGAAATCACATTAATATTCATTGAGTGTTGAACATTGAAACAAAAATCATCTACTAATCCAAGATTATTCTTATTGTGCAACATAATTCTGATTCATGGATGTTCATTCATCGCGTGCTTGATTTGATGGACCAGTGAGTTTGGAGGACATTAATCATGAGCCTTGTAATGTGTCGTGAGTGGTGGGAAGTGGGTGAAAACGAAAGCCAGGTTGAGTTTCTACCATGCCACAGAAGTAACACAATTTCCGACAAAAGAAACAACAAATTAAGAAATATACATCTCAGTGGACAATGTGGTTGTGCACAAACTGCCCACAAAGCAGAAGAGAAAACAGAAATCCAAAGTGCAACAAAAATATGAACACAGAAAACATGCACATATAAAACATTGTTCCAAAAAAAAAAGAACCATTATTTTAAATACTTGCATGAATGTTGAAGTCAATAGCCATTTGAAGTGTACAGCATTGTTTTGATTTGGAATTAATTACGCATTCACTGGGAGTTCTTTCCTCGTTCATTATGTATATGCAATCTCATAGTGCTTGCTGAGCCCCGTTGTGTCCATTTCCTGTTGCATGAATGCTGATGGAAGGCGCCTTGTTTCACCCCAAACACAAACGTGCCGGCCTGGAAATAGTAGTCATCTGTCCCTTGACTGAAAGTGTTTTTCAATTATTAATTCATGCTACAGGTCAGACACATCTAAGTGTGTCTTGAAAGCATCCGAAGTATCAGACAGAAATACAGCAACAAATAAATAAAAGCATTTTGTCAGGCAGCATCTGTATTTACTAGGTCTGAAATGTTTTTGGGTGAAACTGATTGATGATGTCTTATCTCAATGCCATCTTATTGTTAGCATCAAATAACTGAAATATAAATAGCAAGCAGAGTTGAATCAGATTTTGGTTGGGCCATATAAGTTGTATCCGGTGTAATCGTCTTTTGCATACAATTGAAAAAGAAAGCACTATAAACATGAATGATGGCACTCCTTTTAATGTAAGCACATATTTGTGCTACTTTGAGCTCATCCCACTCACCCACTTAATGAGAAGCCCAGATTAGATCATTCCTCTTTAATTATGTGGCCAAAAATATGATGGGCCTCTAGACAATTTCTGCAAAACTAGGGACACATCAGATTTATCCTATTGCAAAAATAAACATAATCCAGCACTTAAAGAAGTTCTTGAATGGTTGGGCGGGGGGTTCACCTCGGCTTGTTTCACTCTAATAATTCTCATGCGCAGGGATTTCATCCTTCTCTTTGCTGAGGCTACGCTGGGGTGACGCAACCCCAACACACAGCTCTGCATTCAAGAATGAAGACAACAATTGCACAGTAAGGTTTTTATGTATTTATGTATGCCAGCCACCTGGTTATGGTGTTCCATGTAGGCTTTCCCTGCCAGCATCTCACACCCTGCAGTTATGTGTTGGATCGTCTCAGGTGCCTCTTTGAACAACCTACACCTCGGGTCTTGTCTGGTGTGGAATATTTGGGCCTCAATGGCTCTGGTGCTCAGGGCCTGCTCCTGAGCAGCCAGGATGAGTGCCTCTGTGCTGTCCTTTAGGCCAGCCCTCTCTAGCCACTGACCACTTGATGATTACTTGGCTTAGGGGGTTAAGAGACAGGTTATTGGCCGATAGTTGGATGAGACTGCACCCTTTGAGGGATCCTTCATGATCAGGATCGTTCGCCCTTCGGTTGGCCATCCTGGGTGTGTCCCATCCCTCAGCAGCTGGTTCATTTGTACTGCTAGGCGCTCATGGAGTGCTGTGAGTTTCTTTAGCCAGTAGGTGTGGACCATGTCCGGGCCTGGTGCTGTCCAGTTTTTCATATCTGAGACTCTTTCCTGTATGTCTGCCACTGTTATGGTAACTGGGTTCTGTTAAGGGAGGTTGCTGTGCTCCTCTCTCAGGGTCACCAGCCATTGTGCACTGCTGTTATGTGCAACCTCCTTCTCCCAAATGCCTTTCCAGTATCTTTCAGTTTCCAGTCTTGGTGGGTCAGCTCTGTTGTTAGGACCCCGACACTGAGCGTACACTTTCACAGGTTGTGTTGCGAACAGCCTGTTTATTCGTCTGGCGTCATTGTCTTTCATGTACCGCTTTAGGCGGCTGGACAAGGCTTGGAGCCTTTGTTTGGCAGTTTCAAGTGCTTCAGAGCCCTACATGGGATTCATTTGTGGATATACCTCCTTTAGGCAAAAGTATTACTTCAAAAATGATCAATTTTGTTTGGATCTAAATATACCTTTTTGTTTTTAGTTCCCCATGAGTTCACGGAGGGTGACATTTCCGGATAAAACATGTACGTGAATAGACAGGTAATTCGAAAAGGGACACTGGGACATAATCACACCATCAGCACAGTCGACTGAGTTGTAAACATTCACACCTGAGTGAGGAAATGGATATGTTTTGTTTCTATGTAGAGGGTCATTTATAAAAATTGAAAAGTGTGACGCAGACAAGCTCACACTTCAACAGCAAAATGTGTTTTCACCCAAAGGAAACACATATTGTACATGCTAGTTTTTGTGTTATGTACAGTATGGCAGAGATGGCAGCTCTTTCACAGTCTTGGACAGTGGTTTGAATCGTCTGTGATTTTGGCTCAATGGCCCAACAGTTGCCTCTGATTATGACCAGCTGAATATTTGCATTTGACTTTCATCCAGCCATCAAACTTTCTATTCAAATCTCTGGCTCATTAATTTCGGACACACCGTGATGGTTGGTGGTGGTAGAGTTGAGGCAAAAAAAGCAAGAGAAGTCGAGTTCATGGGAAATGTATTTATGACAAAAAGATAACCAACTTCAGGTTATAAAAAACATCCATAGTATGAAATAAATAAGACCCCAAAGAGCAAAGAAATATGGGGAACAGACAGACAAGGAAACTGGAATTAAAATACCAATGGTCATGTGATGTCAATTCAACATCACGATGACACCAAACATTAAGATCAAATTGTCATCATCATTTGGTCAAAATTGTCAATCAAAATGGCATTAAACCTTTGACAGCATTTTGATACATATTAAATGTTATTGATGTTATTTTGACATTACAGTGCTTCAATGTGAAGGTTCTATGAAATTTCACCCAAATATTGCTGTGATTTTGACATGTTTTGATGTCAAATTTGTGCAAAGAAACCAAAAAACAAAAACACTATCACCATAATGTGTGAAATGTGTGTACATGCCAACGAAATGATTTAGCAATGCTGATCAACACAAGGGGGCTGGTTGAGGACCTGACTTTCCGGATCTGGCCACGTCCCTAAACACCTTTGTGCTGATGAGTGTCTCAGAGTGCACAGTAAGGCGGGACTTTTGGTTTATGATCACAAACAACTCGGTTGAACCCAATTGGCTGATGTTGGTTGATGTATTTTGTGTGTGAATATTTCGATTGAGACTGTAATGGCTTTGTGTTAATTGCCAAGTCTTTTGTCTGTTATCATCCCTAAAGAAAAAAAAATCGCACTCAATGCAAAATGCTTCAACTTATCACCAAAGTCAAAATTTTAACAAATCGCCAACATCAAATTGATTGTCATGGTGCCCGCTGGGAAGGAGACACACCGAAACAAAGGCACAAGTGCCCGGAGAGAGCTGATTGGTTGACATGAGGAGAGCAGAGCTGACAAGAACAGGTGGCGACAACGTCACGAGTAGACATGGGACCCAAGAAAACAAATAAAAAATGAATCCCAGAAGAAATTGGAAATGATCTGTACTGATTTTAACTGAAAACAACAAAGTTGCTGTATGTATTATTTATGTATTTAGTTGTTTGCATTGTGTTGCCATGCACGGCACATCTGAGGCCCCTCTTTCACGGTTAAATGCTTGCTGTCTTGTGGAAGTGGTAGCCAGGTGAAACCAAGGGTCATCGAGCATGACGCAGACTCTAATCAAGGCTCATTATAATCCTCCTCCATCTACCTCATCTTGCACTGCTCCAACCGCACGTTGGCTCATTAGTCTCTTGGACTCACAGCACCAAAATGATGGTGCTGATCTAGCTGATGTTAGATGGGACATTATTCTTTCTGTGGAAACTTCAGCATCAATCTAAAATGTACACTAACCTTGACGTGTGAACTTCATTTGACCTGTGATCTTTTGACTGTCCAACTGTTAGACGTTTCACTGCTTTATGCACAAGCGTTCATCTTCAAAATAAAGCTCCCTGACTTGAACAGATCCTCCACGCCTCTCTGCCTGTCCAAGGTGCGTGGGAGAATGTCTGCCCTCTCGTCCCTGATGATGACGTTGTCTTCATGCCTCCTTTACCTCTGTGGCTGATGTCAAACTAGAGGCCCAGGGGCTAGATCTGGCCCACCAAATCAGTTTATGTGGCCCGTGAAAGCAAACCAAACATGTTCACTTCCATGATGATTCATGATGAATTCTATCTATCTATCTATCTACCTATCTATCTATCTATCTATCTATCTATCTATCTATCTATCTATCTATCTATCTATCTATCTATCTATCTATCTATCTATCTATCTATCTATCTATCTATCTATCTATCTATCTATCTATCTATCTATCTATCTATCTATCTATCTATCTATCTATCTATCTATCTATCTATCTATCTATCTATCTATCTATCTATCTATCTATCTATCTATCTATCTATCTATCTATCTATCTATCTATCTATCTATCTATCTATCTATCTATCTATCTATCTATCTATCTATCTATCTATCTATCTATCTATCTATCTATCTATCTATCTGTCTGTCTGTCTGTCTGTCTGTCTGTCTGTCTGTCTGTCTGTCTGTCTGTCTGTCTGTCTGTCTATTCAAAATAATGGGAATAAATTAACTACCGGCACTCATTTATTTATCTTATCAAGCCAAAAATATATTGATCCGGCCAATTTTGGATTAAATTGGGTTGAATCTGGCCCATGAAGTCAAATGGGTTTGACACCCTTGCTCCAAATGCAATACAGGTGCTCTGGTATACCCTTTGATCCCAGTGTTTAAAAGCAGTGATCCTTATTGGTGTTCTGATTTTGATTTTGATTTTTCATTGCTGTACATATTAAGCACGGCTGATCTCATACTGTGAACTGATTGGATATTCCAAAATAAACAAACCAGGATGTGAAATGAAATGAACCCACTGATGGGGAAGACAGAAGAATTGTGATTGATCCTTTGTAGCCTTACAAAGCCTGCCGCTGAAAATGGCATTTTGAAAGCAGGGACAGGTGAAGTGACGCTTCCTCGTGTAACGTTCCATTGTGAACTGACGTGTTCAATAAAAAAAAAATATATATATATATATATATATATATATATTCATTCATTCATTCATCTTCCGTACCGCTTGATCCTCACTAGGGTCGCGGGGGGTGCTGGAGCCCATCCCAGCCGTCTCCGGGCAGTAGGCGGGGGACACCCTGAATCGGTTGCCAGCCAATCGCAGGGCACACAGAAACAAACAACCAATCGCACTCACACTCACACCTAGGGACAATTTAGAGTGTTCAATCAGCCTGCCACGCATGTTTTTGGAATGTGGGAGAAAACCGGAGCACCCGGAGAAAACCCACGCAGGCCCGGGGAGAACATGCAAACTCCACACAGGGAGGCCGGAGCTGGAATCGAACCCGGTACCTCTACACTGTGAAGCCGACGTGCTAACCACTGGTCTACCGGGCCGCATATATATATATATATATATATATATATATATATATATATATATATATATATATATATATATATATATATATATATATATATATATATATATTCATTTGAACAGGCTTGGAGGGGCTGGCAAGATGAGGGAGGATGGGTTGGTGGTTCGAGGTGCAAAGGGGGGAGCAGGAGGTGAGTGCGAAGAATTAAACCAAAGCCCGTACGGTTGTACGTTACTGTTTTTCGAACCATCACATCCACACAGATATGTGCAAATGGTGACAGCGTAATGTAAACACATTTTACCAGCTGTGAAAGAGAGCGAAATGCAGTGAGAGGAAGAAAGAGAGACAGAGAAGGGGGTGGGGGTGGAGAGAGACTGATGACAGCCTGCAGCCCCCAGCACGGGCAGAACTCCTCGTCGTCTACCAGACTGCAAGGAGAGAGAGTGAGAGAGAGAGAGAACAGTAAACTGCCAGTGCGTTGCGGTGCCATGCCACTCGGTCCGCGGGAAGGAGACAAGTGTGAGCGACTCGCTTCAACCCACTGCGTCGATCGGTAGAAGGAGCTGCCGCACTAACAGGTGAGTCTCAGCAGCATCTTGACACTTTCCTCAAGCTCAGGCTCACTTGCCTTCCGTATAACAAAGAGTACGTATTGACATTCTCACTAAAATGTTCATTATTTACAAGCTTAACCAGTTAGAAAATGTCATTGCTGAAAGTTTTCCCAATGAAACAGCTGCATCTATCATAAGGTGAGAAAGGAAAAGGTGTTTGTTTTGGGGTTCTTTTTCACGTGAGTGTGAAGGATTGTGTATCTCTTGAGTGGTAGGTGAAAAAGACGACAGGGACGTGGGGAAAAGCATGGCCTCTGATAGGAGCGAATCTGCCTGGTATCCCCTTTCCCCCAGTGGAAATCCATGTGTCCCTGAAAGAGCGAGTGGGTGGAGTGGGAACGATTTCAGCAGTGGCTTTGCCAATCGCTATCAGCCTTGTTTAGAAACCAAAGGGGGAAACATAAAAGACCGTGCTGTTTTTAATGTTGCGCTTTAGGCGGCCAGCAATGCTGGAAGCAATGTGCACACACATTGCAGCTCACAGCGTGTGGACACAGTTGTAACGCGACAACAGTCGGGTAAAGCAGGAGGTGTTTACATTTCAGATTTTGCCTGTTTTTCTTCAGATTAGTGTGAGCCTTTTGTCACAGACGCACAAGAGAATAACTGCAGTCATCCTTCTTTGCTGTGGCATCGACAAGAGGCAATTTGTCTAGTACAAGATTGCCATAAGAGCCCCGATTGTATGTTTGCTGTGGAATGTTTTGTTGTTATTCTGTTGAATGCTTGATGTTGCATGTCCAAGAGGTATTCACTTGAGTGAGCTCAAACTCGTTTCTAATCTCGCATATAAATGACATTACAAATCAGCCACTTCTCCATTTTAGAATCCTTGTCTGCTGTTCTGTTGCATTATGGGATGTAAAGAAGGAACATCTTTCAGCGTGTGCAACTTGTAGGAGTGGACTCTTTTTAAACTTGAATGCGGCCTTGTTTTTCTGTTCCAAGAAGAGCGGTAGGAGAGTAATGTTTGAGGTAATGTTTGAGGTGAGTAAAAGGATCCACATGACTAGAGGATATTTTACAGGCCCACTTGATCTTGGCTGCCCCTGTGAGTGAACGTTGCCCTTACGTTTTTGCGACTCGGGATGCGGATGCTGCGCCCTGCAAGTGTCAACCTGTCAACCATTTTGGTCACGTCGAGGAATCAGTTGCAGCTCCCCAGTGAACCCGCCAAAAAAAATATATATATATCAAGCACCCGCCCATCAATCCTTCCCCTCCTTCATGCTGCTCCCACCAGATTTGGAATGTTTGTCTCTTCACTTTGAGTGAGCACTGCACCCCGCCCCCACCCCCGCCCCCACTCCACCCGCACCGCATCACCGCTCTGGTCACCACAGAAACGGCTGATTCAGGATGGGTGGGCGGGTGTCTCAGAGTTCTCGCTGCTGTACCCCATACGGTGCTTTCACAGTGCGCTTGTGCTTGTGTGCTGCTTTTATGTGCCTGACATGCTGACAGCTCAGGTGGCTCACTCAAATGTTACACAATTATGTCAAGACAACAAAGGCTATTTGTTCACTTTTCCCATAGGATGCGTATGGTTTTTGACTGAATTACCTTTTTAATACTTGGCATAATTTGAAATATCTCGGACGAGCTCTGTTTGATTTTTTTTTTTCCTTCTCGAAATGCTTATTGGGGATTTTGACATCTCTCCTGACTTGGTATAGCTTGATCGGGAGTGCTCAGGTTGATTTGTGTGTGTGTGTGTGTGTGTGTGTGCGTGTGCGTGTGTGTGCGTGCGTGTGTGTGCGTGTGTACGCGCGTGTGTGTTCGGGTGCGTGTGTGTGCGTGTGCGTGTGTGTGCGAGTGTGTGTGTGTGTGTGTGTGTGTGCGTGTGTGTGTGTGCGCGTGTGCGTGTGTGTGTGTGTGTGTGTGTGTGTGTGTGTGTGTGTGTGTGTGTGTGTTTACAGATGACACTACAGTTATTAATAATGCACGCTCCTATGACTTGGGCATTTAATAATAGATATGCCATGACCTTTCTCTTATATAAGCAAGAGAAAGCAGAACGTGCAAGGCGGGCACACGGTGAATGATAATAAGCAGCTTTAGTTAATTGCATTTTATTTTTTCCGCCATCATCGTTTAATCCGTGTTGTGCCATGTTCAGGATTGCTTGTGTTGCTATGGTGATGGCAGCTACAGTCACTTGATAAAGCTTATTCTTCAAGGTGTCAGAACAAGAAATGCAAGTTGTTTCCACCACAGCCTATCCAAGCGGGAACCTGAGAGTTTATCCTGCTGTGCCAGATTAAATTAAAAAGGGAATTTGCTCTCACCGAGGAAGTTATGATGGAGAGCAACTTGTTCTCCCCCAGAGGTGCTTTTCATTCAATTAAATTCCCAAACTTCCTATTAATTAGAGTCTTACTCTTAGTATAACTTTTTGTCGAAACTGATCTGAAGAAAGCGACTCTCAGTCTGTAATTTAATCACAACAGAACTAATTGCAGCAAAAATGTGTTTTCTCTTTGGTTTAAATACTGTATGTATATATCAATATGAGCTGGCTGCAGAGATTTCTCCACCCTGCAGTGTTGATCGGTGACGCAGCCTGAGACTGCAGACCCGTCACAAGAGTGCCAGAACAAAGAGCCCACACTGTCATCTCGGAGACAAACTCACCACAGATGACGACAAAGATGTCGCTCTTTCACAGCGTATCAAAGAGGTGCAGATTGGGAGAGTATGACATGATACCCGGGTGCACCTGCAGCTTTCAGTTTGTAATCTGAAAATTAATTTGAAGTAGACAAAAACATAAAATTGAAATGTGCAACTTCACAGAGTGCCCACAACAATTCCACTCTAATAAATGAAATATTTTGAAAGGAAGGAACAGCCTTAAGTTAATTTTATTTGTTGATACTCACGAAAAGGCACACTAAGACCAGAGATTACAAGTCAAATGTGTTTCTTAAATTGAAAATGGATCTTTTGGAGACTGTCATTACACCATTATTATGCCAGCCCACGACTGCTTTTATCCATTGTCTGTAGGGTAAATGCGAGGCAACATTTTCTGAAATCGCATGACACCTTCTTGTGACTGGCTCCAAGTTAGCCCTGCAACCATTGAGAAGCTCTAAAATTGAGTTGCCGAATAGACGGTGGATCATTATTATTTTGGGGATTTCAAAAACGTTTACACAAGATGAAACCCACCGCCTCTCATTTTGCCTGCACTACGCTTCCATCATTTTGGGTGCTGGTTTGTGCTGGTTTCACTTCATGTCGGATTTTATAAATGACTTTGTGCATGCTAAATTCAACAATGTATTTATGCCCCTTACAGAATGTGCAAAATGAATTGCCTGGCAATTTTGCATCTTTGACAGGCACCAGTTCCGGGATGTATACAGTTAGCATTATCATTGCAAGCAAGTTTGCACTTTTTTGCATATGCAAAACTTTAGGAAATCAAGTACAAAGCATTAATAAATGACAAACAAAAATGGAGACTTTCACAATCATAAAGCTCCTTGTCCAAAGTTATTCCTAACCTCTCTGTCACT
Source organism: Hippocampus zosterae (assembly GCF_025434085.1). Taxonomy (NCBI): domain Eukaryota; kingdom Metazoa; phylum Chordata; class Actinopteri; order Syngnathiformes; family Syngnathidae; genus Hippocampus; species Hippocampus zosterae. The sequence continues at coordinate 19,006,219 of NC_067452.1, forward strand.
TCACGCAAAAATATTGAAGTATGATCCCACACAGAACTACTGAAGGGAGGCTGCATTAAGGCTAGAAAAGTGACTTGTTTGAATCTTTAGTCAATGTGGCAAGGAGATGCAGAGTAGGATGTGCAAACAGCCTCTGGGCACGCACACTCCTTGAAATTGTTGATATTCGCTTGGGGGGAAAAGTTAGTCTTTAAGATAAGTGAGGATCCAAACAAATGTTGGTATAACTGGGGAAACATAAGGAGCAGTGCAGTTTTGCAGAGGAAATATTCAGGTTACTTCACATAAATGAGCATTCGCTTGCACAATTCTGTCAACACTAGACAATGGCAAAAATAATATCTTTAGTATCATGAATGCTATATTCATATTCACGTAATTTGTTCTCCGCATTGAACCCATCAAGGATGTGAACAAAGTCAAGCACTCACTGGAGCAGGGCCCCCGCTAGGATTGTCCGCGGACCAATTTGAAGTTCTGATGGCTTGAACAAAAAGTACCATTTTTTGTTGACTCGATTTGTATTAGATTTCATTTTGTTTCTTATTGTGTCGTGTTGATAAAGTATTCACCCCGGTATGTTATTCCACGTATTTTACAAAAAGTGTACTTAAGCTTTGTCAAGCACAAGAACAGGCAGGCAAGCATGCATGTGCAGCGAACAAGAATGAAGAGGAGTCATTTTCAGTTTGAAAGGGGACATGTCACGCAGGTGACATTAAAAACCAATGCCGTGCCGAGTATTTTTAATGATCCCGGGGCGGAAGATGAGCTTAACTGTGTGCATCCTCACAAACCTTCGCCATCCCTGCAGCAGGTGGTGGTTTGAGGGTCATTATGTCCATAATTCAAGCGGAGCCCGTTTGCTTAAATTAGAGACACCGGAGCAAAGCTCTGTTCATCATGCGCACAAGTTAAGAGGACATGCTGGATCAATTCCAGCAGTGTGCATGCGTGTGTGGCTTGCGAGCGAACAGGCATCATGTCTGCTCCACTTCTTGGTCCCACTTGTTCCTCAAAGTGTATTTTGTACCATCAAAATGGCTGGAAACGATATGGCTTCATTCTTTCAGAGCTAATGCTGTGGATGCATTCCATTCCATGTAGCTGTGTGTGTATATCATTATGCAGCCGAATCCAATGTTGACATACATGTGAGAATTATCAAGTGATGTGTTCATTGAACATGGCGGCCAGCTATATTATTTTTTTATCGGTTTTAGAGTTATTAAATTCATTCATTCATTCATTCATCTTCCGTACCGCTTGATCCTCACTAGGGTCGCGGGGGGTGCTGGAGCCCATCCAAGCCGTCTCCGGGCAGTAGGCGGGGGACACCCTGAATCGGTTGCCAGCCAATCGCAGTGCACACATAGACGAACAACCATCCACGCTCACACTCACACCTAGGGAAAATTTTAGAGTGTTCAATCAGCCTGTCATGCATATTTTTGGAATGTGGGAGGAAACCGGAGCACCCGCAGAAAACCCACGCAGGCCCGGGGAGAACATGCAAACTCCACACAGGTTGGCCGGAGCTGGAATCGAACCCGGTACCTCTGCACTGTGAAGCCGACGTGCTAACCACTGGACTGAGTTATTAAATGTTCATGGAAAAATATTGACGTCAGCAAATTACTTATAGACAAAATATTGACTGTTTACTGCTGCAAATATCATATATATGTGAAGTCTCCCTTGAAGCTTGGGCTTCATATTTGATTGACCGCAGAGTTAGTTCTGTTTTGTGGCAATGTTTGTATCAGCATTTTCCGTACTTTCTCCAGAGCCCAGAAAATGCTGACTGGATCAATGTGCGGTTTATGCATGTTGAGAGGGAGACTGCCCCCGCAAACTCCCCCCACCCCCACCCACCCAAAAAATAAATTACAATTTGCATCTTTGGGGGAGTCAAAGGAAGGAAAAGAAAGTGGACTCAGTTGGCTTGCATGTGGATTGATCTGCGCTCAGCCAGCCTGACAGTGGGATGTAAATATTACGGCCGCTTCTGGTCACATTTGTTCATGGAGTTGAGGTAATCTTCTGTGGTGCTACGCTGCCCCAAGGTTGCTGACTCACTCTGTCTTTAAACTAGTGACGATGTTGCATCGATTCTTTTAGAAGTGTAGGCGCACTCATTCAAAGCCCAATGAACACGTAATCACACAATGAACCGAATGTACCACCCACATGCATGTACAATTGCATATGACACATGTCAAAATGGAGTAGCATTTTTCCTTGCACACTGTCAGTCGGCGCTTTCTTAACCCATGTGCATTATATGTCTTTTTAATGAATCACTCTATTAAGTCTGAGATTTTATTATTTTTGATTTTTTTTTTTACACTGTTGATGAAAACTGTGGTGAAAGATGTGAGTGAGTCAAGATGGATGATCTTAAACCTCACCCTGGTGGCAGCCTTTATCAATTCAATCCCCTCGATGATTCATACTGATAGCTGCACACTACTGCCACTACAGACTATTTTTTTTGCAAGTTGTTCCCTTCCTACTGATGCCTCCCTGTCAGGAGATTTATTTCAGTAATACTTCTGTACTAATGGTGGCACGGTCATCGAGCGGTTAGCACATCCAGCTCTGGCCCCGAGATCATTCAGAAGCTCCAAAAGCCATCACAGGCACTGTCACGCATGACCCTGGTGAGGATAAAGTAGGACGAAACGTTTGTTCTCAAATGGGTTTTGATCAAGTGGAAACTTTTTTGAAACCTGCACGGTTTTACCGTTGATTGGTCAGTATTGCTTTTGTGCCTTTTCATGAAATGATAGATGACTAACTGGTTGTATGGCTTGATGTTTGGAGCTGATCCACCTGCTGCTTTGGCATGGGGAGCCCAGCAAATGTTTTCGCATCTATGGACAGATATTATTTTTTCAGGGCCTGCACTTAATTTGTTTAAAAATACTCATGCTGAAACTCTGTACAACATAATTAATAATTGATCAACAAAACCCAGTCGAACCTTGAAATTATCCATTTGAGAGGCTTTTGTAGAAGTTCCTAACAATTTTTGTTTGGTTTCCATACTTGAGATTGTAATTTCTCTCGATGACTTTGATTAGTGATGTAAACACAGATGGTAACAATTAGGTTCTCAGCAGCACAAAGTGATCACCGCTCAGCCACTTTTCACCCTCGGGCGCACGATTCCTCCCGCACATCCGCAGTTTAGAACAGGGTTGTGCACCTGGGGGGCCGCATGTGACTCACATCCGCACTCCGAGGGGCCCCTGAAGTAACTGGGATTTCAATTAAATGATTATGATGACTCCCGTATTTTAATACTGAACTGTAATATTGAACATAGTGGGAGACATCACATTGTTCAGCACCTGAATCCCCCTCACTATTTGTCAAGGCGTCTATTATCAATTTGCATATTTGAGCAAGGGGTGATGAAGTGCATAGTACTGCTACAGCTTTATGCTATATTGCGCAAGCTACGGGCTTTACTATATTGCACACTAGTCCAGGTCATGGTTCCATGTTTACAATTTGAAACACATTTAAACATCCCATCACAGAAGTTGTCAGTAATAGCGGCAAAGTAAGATGACACCCCTCTTGCTAAGAACCTTCTGGGGTTTTCTATCTCTCTCTCTCTCTCTCTCTCTCTCTCACCCCAACCCCCCTACTCTATCTCATGTAAAAGTAGAATTGACAAAGTCACCGTAACCTCACAAAGGCTGCGTCTGGCCATAACTGTGAATCTCATAGGATGAAGGGTGGAATGGATGATATTTTACAGCAGTTCACCGTGACAGTCTATTTTGCCAGAAAAAATACATTGAAAACATTTGAATGTTCCATTTGGGTCTTTCAGGGACATATAGTAACTAACAGTTGACTAAACTAACCCATTTCATCACTGTGTTTGTAAAAAAGACTTAAACGTTTGCGAGAGAAACCAGAGTCGTGATCAAACCGGGACTCGGTCAAATAACGAGGCTTTTTCAACTTGACCTTAGTTTTGTATTGGTGCTCTTTCGTGACCTCCTGCATGTCGCTTAGACTCAATCTGATTGTGTTCCACCATTTTGATAAATGCATCCTGTTCCTGGGGGCGGCGGCGGCAATAAAATGACTCTCTGTACAGTAGCGATTCAGTTGCACAGTAGGCGAGAAGATAAGAGAAGCTCTAACCGATTTCAGATGAGGACTTCACTGGGAATTCCAAATAAGTCAGAGATTAATCAACGTGGAAAATGCATTTAATACATTTAATAGAGTTGTTTTATTTTCCGACATTACTTGATTTGGAGACGCATCAATCCTTTTTCAGTAGTTCTCAGAATGTAGAGACACATTTTAATTGATTTTTGATACAAGGCGAATTGAAAATGGAGTAGGGGGAGGTGTAATTACAACCTGTCGAAGCGTTTTTCTTTTTTGGCTCCAGACAGACGGCGGTTTGCGAGGCTGCTCTCAAATTCAAAAGCTTCAAGGATGACTGCCTTCAAATCTGCAGTTCGGTCGTGAACGAAAACTTTCTCCTTGTGGACCCTTTTGTCTCTTCGCTTCTAATGTTGTCAGTTCATCTGCTTCATGTGAGATACAGGTGGAACTTGCATCTCACTTTCTGTCCTTTGTTGTTTGTGAAAAAGGCCCCTTTAGAGGTACAGTATTGGCCCTCTCCGCAGATGATAGCCTCGCTAGGTCGATATTCCGTCCGTCTTTGTACTCTCAATAATTTTGGTGTAAATGTTTTGGAATTTCGGTGAGATAACAGACACGGCAACACAGTCAATGCATTGCAAGAAGGTCGAATTGCGTCGGAATCTTTGTCTGGCTTGAGCTCCCCCCATCTGCACCCTTTGTCCCACCGTTGTCTGTTTTCGTCTTGTCACAGTCAACTTTCTGCCTTTGTTCATGTTGGAACAACTAATGTGAGTCACTTGATTACTCTCGAGCACAAAAGAGCTTGTTTTTTTTTTCAGAGGGAGTGGAATGAATCATACCCCCTTTGCTCATTTTCATTTTGGGTCTCAACCAAATTCATTATCATTAGTATTTTAACCGTTCTGGGAATCTAAAAATGACTTTTTTTTGAGCGGGGGGAATCACTTGAGTTGAAGTAGTTTTGTTTTACAGTGAAGCATGTGAAAATGTCAGCCATCTGGTGCACATCCACATCTCGAGCTGCCGAGATGGCAAAACACATCTGCACCTTGATGTCCCGCTGCCGTGTGTCGTAGCTTTCCGCCAGATGAAGTTCAGGCATGGCGTCATAGATAAAAGGAGTTTATGACAGTATATATCATGTCGGTCTAAGTCAGTCATTTCTAACCTTCATTGAAGTTATTTATCTAAGGCACATCTTTTACATCGGAGAAAACCTCTGAACAAATCAAACAAAAACCTTTTTTAAAGTGACATACAGTACGTAAGTGACATTCCATAGATTCTGTGCCATTTGCTGCTTTTAACGCTCTCCAAAGAAACCGAAAGAGTTGAGTCCAGAGTTTTCTGTTAAGACACATTCTTACAGTGTCGAATTACAACAAATGCAGCAACTTGATTGTTTGGGCCATGAGTGGCCAATGAGTTTCTAGCATATAATTAGCAAATACGTGAAAAAGAAGCACATGGCAGGGATTCGACAAAACGTGCGTTTTAAAACCAATAACATGAAAAATAATTTGGGTAAAATAATTGCGGAGTGATTTCAACATCTGTTACTTTTGGCTTTCTCAGGGCCTGCAGAGGATATGATTGGGACAACTTTCTATGGACCATGTGACTTCAATATGAAAATCCTTCAGGAGTAAAATGTTGGATTGATATGACTGAGTTAAAAAAAAGGAAACTGACCTAATTTAAGTTAGTTTTAATCAAATTAAATGTAGCTAGAAAAACAGTATCACAATGTATACAAATTCTGCAGGTACAAAAATGGTGGAGGGACAAATAGAATGTGTTGTTCAAGGTACTTGAAATCACTTCCATTGTACTTTTTAAATACAACATAAAATTAATGTGCAGGACACAACAAACAAATTGACAGCGCTCACCGATGCTGTTGACACCCTGAAGACAGCCAACGGAGCTGAAGTAACCCCCCTGACCCGATTGTTGCCAAGTGTAGGAGATGAACCCGTGCACTTGATTACCAAAGTGTGAACATGCTACAGTAGCTTACATGTCCTCATGACCACCACACTAAACATTCTTCATAGTTTCCTTAAAATATATAAATCAAGGAATACCTTATGCTTGGGACGGTGGTCGACTGGTTAGCACGTCCGCCTCACAGCGCAGAGGTGCAGCGTTCGATTCCGGCTCCGGCCTCCCTGTGTGGAGTTTGCATGTTCTGACCGTGCCGGCATGGGTTTTCTCCGGGTAGTCCAGTTTCCTCCCACATTCCGAAAATTAAGGTTAATGGAACGGTCAGTCTAAATTGTCCGGAGGTGTGATTGTGAGCACTGATGGTTGTTCCTGCGATTACCTGGCAACCAGTTGAGGGTGTACCCCGCCTACTGCCCAATGACAGCTGGGATAGGCTTCAGCATGCCCTGCGGCCCTCGTGAGGAAAAAGCGGTTTTGAAGATGGATGTATGGAATATTTTATTTTCAAAGCATTCCATTAATCTTCCAAATAACACAACGCAGAGAGATAATGGCCTCTCTTAGCACAGTAGAAAAAAAAGATATTTAACAGAAAGTTATTTGGAAAAACTACCGGTAAATGAATGTACTACAAAGCTAGATATCTCTTTGAAGTCAAGATGGCGCCCGAGTAGGCAGCCGTCGGCAAGCGCTCTCATGAGCCTTGCTTTTTTTTGTTGTTTTTGTGTTTGTTTTGTCACTTTGTGTTTGTTGTTACATCGTGTGGACCTGATGTAGACTTTTTTCAGCATTTTTTGGCCACGACATTCATCAAGGAGGAGACTCTGTGCTCGGTGGTTGCGCCTTCTCAGCAGCATGGGTATACCAGCACTGTTTTTGACTGGGAGGAATGTCGGCGCCATTTGACGGTCGTTGCTGGACAGTCCCAGGGGCGCTTGTGTCTTGCGCCTGTAATGGGCATCATTTTTCATAGCCCCGCTTTGTTCAGCAGAGAGATCGGTGGTGTTGAACGGTCTGCGGCTGGATGGATGTAAGGCTTGAGGAGCCGACGATGAGAAGAAAGGAGCGTTAGCGCGGAGCGCCGATGCAGATTTGGAACTGGGAGTCGCGGCTTGGAGTTTGAAGCGGATTACGAGGGACAGCAGAAGGGAACTAATCTCTTTTCGTCAATGGACGCTACAGTGTTTGCAGTGTTTGCTTTCAAAACTTAGCTTGTAGAAGACGTGTGCACATTTTCAGCATGACGTCTCTGATCCACTGGTGAAAGGACACTTTGATCCTCTCCTCTTTCATCTAGAACTGCTTCAGACAACAAAGTGTATGCAGAAAAGTGATCAAGCTTGCACGACTGTCAGTGTCCTATGTGTTGTGTTGTGTTATTGTTGTTATTTTGATTTCAAAATGGCGCCGCAAGAGTGGCTGCCTTTCCAGCAGCTCCTATATTTTGTTGTTCTACTTTTTCCTTTCATGCCTTTGCTGCTGTGAATCAGGAATTTCTCCATTGCGAAACTAAGAAAGGTTTTCTTATCTTTTTCTTTTCTTATATGTTTATGATCCTGTAAATGATGTTTTGCCATTCGTGGTCTGTTTCTCCATGGGGGTTGCCATTGTCACGTGACATACATTGAAGGCGGTCAGTGATCTCAGGGTCCTTTTTTTCCGACTTTGCAACTCGGACCTCCCAGATGAACAAGGGCCAATCATTCCCGACGCACACATGCATGGCGTCCCACAGATTGGCCCTTAAAGCGTCTTGCATAAGCACGCGCCCAGTATAGACCTCCTTACATAACTCCTTGAAATGAATCAGAATTCTGTTATCATACATTTTAGTATTTCTCCAGTCTTCCATATTCCTGCTGTCCATTTGCAAAACCCACCATGATGCCAGAAAACATTCCATCGTTGCGCTTTAAAGAAGGCCCGTTGTCGTTATCAACACAACACTGCAGTAGCATTTCCATGATTTATATCAGGAATTCGGCAAAGTAAAGGAACAAAGTGATTGAAAGAGTTCAGACTTTCAACCCTCCAAGTGCTTTTTTTGTGTCAAAATGTTGTGCGCAGTAGCATGTGCTCCAGTCCTCTTCTCTGCCGTGATGTGTTTTCTGTGACCAGTGGGAGGACGTGTAAAAATGCATAGCAACAGACTCTTTCTCTTCTGTCCTCTTTCTCACAAATGCACACTCCCACGAAAACACGCGCGCGCACACACACACACACACACACACACACACACACACACACACACACACACAATGATAACAGCCTCGTGTACCCTCAAGCAAAACATGTAAATGGCTTCACACAAGAGGATTTGTCTCTGTGCGTGAACGGCAATCAAGGGAGCGTGTGCACTGCTAACCCGCCCCACAGAGGTCATGAGCTCTGTCTCCCCTCCAGGTTGCTTTCTGTGACATTGTGCTCTCACTGCGACAACACCTCGCCTGCCATTACACCTGATCACGCCTGTCAAGTGATCTGATGAAATCCCCACCAAGCGAGGAGGCTCATGGGCCCAGGAGCCATCCATTTCCCCCTCAGAAGCGTACGGGCTTGCGCGAGCGATGTTCGAGATCGAGAGATGTTGTTGAAAGCCTGCAATTCTATTTCAGGCCATCCCACACGTAGTGGGAGGGTGGGGGGGCTGAATGTGTCACCCTTTAATTACATCATTTCAGCTCCTTGTGAAATTTTGTACAGCTGGAAGTAAGAGAACCCTATTTTGCATTTCAGGAACACACCTCCAGCAATTAGCGTGTATGTGTGTGTGTGTGTGTGTGTGTGTGTGTGTGTGTGTGTGTGTGTGTGTGTGTGTGTGTGTGTGTGTGTGTGCGTACGCACATATATCACTTATCTGTATTGGCTCCTAGAATCAAATAAATCAATAAATAAATAAGTCCTTCCAGCGACTGATGATAGCATGTGAGTAATTCAGGCGGCCAACTTGTGCGTGTTATGTTCTCAATTATATCGGCGGTATTGTCACCCACTCAGAGCTTTTTTCTGTTCTGCCAGCTGAACCGCAGAACATAATTCCTACCGGGTCAACCCCCTTCAATTAATTTCTTGTTAGTCCTGATCCAAATAAGACGCAGTAAGAATTTAATCCCCACAAAGGAATTATGAGCCGATTGATGCTACATGAGAGCCGTTTGTTGTTGAAATAAAGGGCGACATTTTTCAGGTATTGGTAACGAGTTCAGAAAATGTGCGTTGAGGGAAAGGTGGGTCACTCCCAAGATGAGACAGGATGAGACTCTCCCGGTGACCTTGATAATTTACACAGACATGGGCTGTGCACACACATGATTGGACAACTCCTCTGGGGTGCGCATGAGGATTAAGAAACAAAATGGAGGAATGAAGACTGCTTAAGCGCTTACATTGTAAAACAGAAAATAAGAAATGTTAACCGTTTTTACATCATTACCGTTATAATCATTGTAGCTCCAGCTCTGTACTCACTTGAACCACTGTCACTATATTCCACAGCACCAGACACTTTAAAGAGCTCAAGGACATCTGCATAATTGCACACTTGTACTACTAATATTGCTACTGGTCACTTTAAAATGATTTTCTGCACCGACTGTATAACTGTTGTAGTATTTGTATTCTACCACTGATCACTTTAGCTCAGCTTGATACTTTGGACATTGTCTCACAGTTGACATTGGGTGGTACCATCGCACAACTTACATTATGGAATGTCTTTCCATACTTATTTGTCATGTCCTTGTTTATGATGATACGAGTGCAGTGTGTACATTACTACCAGAGACAAATTCCTTGTGTGTTCTATATACTTGGCCAATAAAGATGATTGTGATTCTGATTAAAGGGCGGCTGGGAGGGCGTGGGGGTTACATGGTGGACACTCTCCTGGCTAGTGCAAGAAGCCAGTGTTTCCCGCCGTCCTTCGACCTTTTATCGTTCAAAGCATATCTGCGGGTGTTAATTTATTTACTCAAGCACGCTGACAGCATGGTGACTGGCTTCGATGTGGCCATTATCATCTTTGGCGGATCACTGTGCAACCTGCAAAGGTCGAAGAAGTGAGTGAAAGGATTGCACATGTGTCTCCAAGCAGTTATTATCATTAATCAAACATAAGTGAGTGCAGGAAGGCAGACGGACTGGCCACGGCCTGACATTTCCGAATGCTGCTAGATCAGAATGGAGGATGGATTTTCGGAGCGCCAACTTTTATAAAATACCCCAAAAATCCTTATAAAGAGCAAAAAAATCCTCATAACATACCAAAGCATTTTATATGTCAAAATAACGGCAGAAAATAACCCACGAAATTTTCAATGATATTTAACTTAGGAGTCCTATACATTTGCATTTACTCAGTGAGTCGTTTTTTTAAACACCCATTCAGGTCCAGTTTATATTTATGTAATATGCAAAACACGTTAATGAAATTATGATTTTCCTATTTTTTGCATTGCCTTGCTGTCCAAACTATGTGCAATGTTAGAGTGGCTTACAATAATTTAACCTTCGGTCGCTACCTCTTTTTGAATGAAAGCTTGGAAAGCTACTGTAATTTGGTCATGATGCTGGTATTTGGAGAGATAAAACTAAGAGGTAATAAACAAATAATAACGGAGATAATATTATTGCTACTTGGAGTAAAATGTGTGAGAACCACTGCTTTATATTTCAAAATATGCTGTGTTGTACAAAACAAGGGATGATAATAAAAAAGGCGAAGGCAGTTTTTCTCCTGTCCTTGAACATATAACACATTTTTTTAAAATAAATAAAGCTCTGAGTTATACTGGTTGTGTAATATTGGACAGCTTAGCAATAGTATTTCATATTGCATTGGGATTTGGATTCACAGTCAGAAACATGAGTAAACAGATGGAATAGGGCAATGAAAACATTCAATTCAATCCAGCATCGCCAACCTTTCGCCAATTTCAGCATAATTTCTCATTTTTCCACCAATCAAACTTTGCCTCCTTTGTTTCGCCATGCACTTGTGTGGCATGGGAATTTCCGGGTAGCATACTGGTGAAGTGTTTGATGTTAAAACAGTTTTGCAACAAGGTCTTCGGGGCAGCTGAATTACTGTTACGGCACAAACATTCAAAGAAATGTGGAGCAAGCAGAAAATAGATAAAGTAAACCTCTTTCTTTACTATGCTTGCAGACATCTATTTTTTTTTATTTTTTTTTTGCAAACGTGCTGCATCAGGAGATTAAATTAATTATCTGCAATGTGACATCATGACTAGATTGTATCAAGACGAGTTGTTTCATGAATAAAGCTGGTGGTTTGAGAGCATGCATACATTCTGAGTGTTGCACAATCCTCACCAGGAGAGAGGTGATTAATTTGCTTGTGTTGGAATGACAATTACACACAGCAGTTGTTTACAATGGAATAATTGCCGAGACGCAGTTTTGGAGATGAGCTGACAACCAATAAACCGTCAAGATTATTTGCATTCTCTGGATCACCAACATTCATTTGGAAAAGTTGGAAAATTAGTGTTCAAGCATAATGTTTTATGTTTTACTGTGAGTTGAATTGGGGGTTTGCGATGCTTGAACTGCTAGAAAGATTTGAAAGTCGCCTCAAGTCACCCTCCTTATTCAATAGAACAGCGGTGCTAGCAACACTAAGCTAGCATTAGCGCTGTGAACAAGCTGACGTTGGCCGAGTGCTCCACTAGTAGCATGACTTATTCGTAACTGTAGTTTGAATATTATTATTTTGTAAATGTACAACAACTAAACTTCTACATCACTTCCGAATCCTTTCAGCGCCTTTTGCCCTGTTGTTGACGCATGTGGGATGGGCATTTTGGGCTTTCTGAAAATGCATAAAAGTCATCGACAACTCATCGGTTACACCAAAATAAATATTACGGTATGTGATTACAGCATATTGCTATTTGCTTCAAACCCTTTGTTGTTGCGTTGAAAAATGTATGACTAAATATGAAATATGGAATAAAAAAAGTCTCAACTTGTATTAAATTTTCTAGAAACCAAGCTAAAAGGACACACTTAAAAAAAAATAATAACCCCCACCAAAAAACAACAATTAAACAACAACGGTCGAAACGAAATAAAAACGAACTCCGATGATTCCTACCCAATCCAACCCCGGTGTCAGCAACATCTTTCTTCAGCCTGGAAGGAGATAAGCCTGGTAAACAGGAAGTCAAATTGGTGCGCGATAGTAATAGATGAGAAGATAGCAAATCAATATTTTTTTCATTCATTGAAACAAGCCCTGCTCTCAGCATGAAGGGTTACGACGAGAGCCTGGGTCAGGTTGTGTGCTTGAGCCGAGAAGCTCTTTAGCTTTTACATAAATAAGAGCTTTTTCCATCCATCTCTTTCTCTCAAGCACGCCCACACAGTGGCTGTCAGAAGCACATGAGGATGGGAGGAGGAAGGGAAAGACGGAGGTGGGTGAAGCATGACACGTGAAAAGGGAAAAGCGTTGCTCTTAACGCTGCATCTGCAGCCCTCTCTCCACTCTCTCTTCACTTTCCTTCTGCACATCCATTATGCCTTCCGATGATTTTTTTCTCTTGCAGAAATTCCAGCTGTAGTTGATCTTCACGTGCAAAGCCTCTTCCCTTCTTCCTTTTATTAAAAAAAAAAAAAAAGAAGATACCTGATTTCCCGCGAAACTAATCTCCCCTCTGGCTAAGAGTTGATGATTAATCGGCGTTAATTTATGTGTAAATGAAGGCTGTGCTGATTGGATCTAACGGGAGACGAAGCAAATCATGATGAAACGAAAGATTAAACGGGGATTTATGATCTGTAAGACATGATACGCCTCGAGCACGTGCATCCTTTATTATATACCACCAATAATGCATGACAAAGACCACAGAAGACACCTTTTTACAAGTCACTCTACGAACATTCTGCCTTGTTAAATCAGTAACGCGTACATGTCTTCACATACCGAGATGATGCACACCAACTGGTTGCTACGGAAACTCGTCTTTTTCTGTCTCTTCCCCAACTGATCCACCATCTCTCCTTTCTCACTGGAGTCCAGTTTAGATGAGCAGTGATCTCCATTCAGCGGTCGAAGCGCAGCTTTAAAATTCAATTATCCTTTTAATTAACGACTATTTCATGCTCAGGTGATTTCCCCCAAATTCCTCATTCTCTATTTTAATCAGATTATTTTGCACTTCTTGGCACACGAGAAAATAATGTTATGATTATAACCATTCAATGACATCACAAAATGAAAATCCATTCGGTTCATTTTTTTTCCAGTTAGGCTTTCTTATAGCGCGTCACCACCAAAGTTTCAACGGACTTCTCAGTAACTCATTCCAAAAGGTTGGCTGTCAAATTAAACATTGAATTGAATTGCACATTGTGTATTTAAAACAACCACGTGACTTTGCTTTCCGCTAGCTTAATGCTAACACGCAATTTACAATGCAATGGATGGGCTAACGACTGGCATGGATGGTCGCACACACATGGTGCATCGACACATGGAGACAAACAATATAACAATACATCATGGGCATATCCTCTTTTTCCCTGCCAAAAACGGCCCAAACTGCTTTACCTTACAGCGTTGCTTGCAGAATTTATGAGACACTTCCTCATTTGTGTTTTCATAACTTTATTATATCACCCACCGCTAGCCAAGTGATGCAGACCAGAAGGAGCTGCAAAAATAATCATGTAAAAAGTGTTGACTTTTGTTTTTATGTTGTATTTAATTATGTTGTTACAACATTTATAAAGCACGTTATTAACCAAAGCTATTTTTCTCGTTTCAAAACACATTCACATTTTTGTTGGGTGTTTTGGTGAGGCTGGAATTCTCAATGGGGAAAGATGTCTCGAGAGACGAGGCTGGTGACGCATGTGATGAGGCTGGTCATGCACGTCCTGTTGATTGGTTCTTTACGTTCTCAATGCAGTGATGAATTAAGACAAATTGGAAGCTCTCGAGACTCAAAACTTTGAAATGCTTCAAAGTATTTTAAATGTAATTGTTCTGAGTGAATACAGCACATAATTCAAACAAACGTCTTCCCAAGGCATAAGGCTCCCACTTTTAATTGTCATGATGAGAAATGTGGTTGAACTGTGAGGCAGAAGTCTCACTTGGCATAAATTAAACTGACAAACGTCTGTGGATCCTAATTTCATATCCTGTTCAATCAGCACTCGCCACAATTACCCCAAAACTGCCTTGACTCTGAATCTACTACCGCTCATTTCTGAAGCATGAACTCATTGAAAAACATGTTCCCTTGAGGAAGCAGCTTGCCCCTGCGTGCTTGCTTCTTGTGACGCTGGGGAAGAAGTGATATGACTAAACCCTTGGCCGGGCCACTTTTACGTCAAAACGTTACACACTCATTGGTAGCCTTCTGTAGTGCCCTTTTGTCACTGTTTAGAAAAGTGGACTACATCAACCCATGTCAAGCGGAAAAAGCATTGACTTGTGAAGTTCACGACTGGTGAAGCACTGACGTTGGAGTCAGGTTCACAAACCTTTCAGCCAAATACAGTGCTTTGGTAGTGGCTTGGCATTAATAACGGGCAAATATAATTTATATACTGTACATATATTTTTAACAATGGCCATTGTGAAGGCGGTTCATTTCAAAATGTTGTTTTTAGGAATGCAGCGATAGACACCGCCGCACTGTATTCCCAAAAATAATGCCGCTTTCCAGATAAATGTGTCACTTGGAAATAACTTGCGTTATGTTGATAAAGTGTAGCAGACAGGAAACTTGGGCAGACAGCTAGCAAGGCTCCAACAAAAAGCAGCTTTACAATACCCAATGTAAATCTTGGCAGCACAATGCGGAATCTTACGATCTGTGTTAATTTGCAGATGTTTTACAAAGTAAAGCAACCGCATCTGTGGAATGTACAGCTCCTTGGTTGATCAAGAACTGTTGCTGATAACACATCCGCTTTCTGAGAACAATTACAACAGAAAACAGTTGTAAGCGAAGGCTAATATGTTTGTTTTGTTCTGCTGAAACAAGCTTAGACAAACTGAGGCAAAATGTCTGTTCGAGGATTGGAAAGTAAACGTGTACAAAAAAAAAAAACAACAACACATTGGACAAGTCACGTTTGAACTGATGTCGAGCTGCCAAACAGGCTTTTTGCTTGCCAGTGTGTCCACTCTCATTGCTCCGCGAAAGAAGAACAGCCTCCGGCTCAAGGTTGCAAACTTGCAATCTTCCCTGGCAAAGAAATAAGCAGCACCCATGTTCCAGGTATAAACAGTTGCCAGCTCGGCCCGGACAGAGGCCGACAGATTGTCTTATTAGTTTAAAAATATCTGCTGTCACATGTGGAAACACTTTGTGTTGAAATATTTTGACGAGATACTTGAATATCTCATGTTCTGTAATATACAGCGCAGCCTTGTAATAAGAGTGACTCATTAAGATAAATTTTAGAATATTTTGGTATCTGGATTTTTTTGTTTTTTATTTTTTAGAGGGGTGCGGGGCTGGATTAATGGCATTTCCATTGTTTCCGGAGGGAAATGATGATTTGAGATCCAATTGTTTTGCGTTAACTCATATTTCATGCTACCGTTGTACTGTATATGACCTGCATTCAGCTGCTCTCAAAAGCAACCACAAAAGAGCAACTTCAGGTTTGGGATTTTGTGAACCACAAATGTCATTTGGCGAGGCTTATTTTTGGCTGTGATGGAAGATGCATTTTCATCGATTGCCCTTCTTTACTCTGCATGCCAGGAGAATGACTTTCATTTTCATATTTCAGTGGACTCTTTGGGGCACAACAACATCAAGGACAAACTGTTACAGCAGTAAAAACAAATCTTCACTTTTTTGGAATGGTCCTCCCACTAATCTTGGAAACTGGTGGAGTGTTTGGCTTTTTTTATGTTGTTCTGCAGGAATAATTGTTACTGTAGGTGTCAATTTAATATTGGTCCATTTTCGGGGCGTGTGCCATATGCTTTGTACTATTGATAAGTTGAATTGGCATATTTTATCACCAAGTTGAAATAATTGTCATTATTATTATATGCATATGTTAGATTCAGTTTGTTTAAAATATACTGTAGTATGTTCGAATATTTCTTTGACTAATTGTTGTGACGTCACGTGACTGGCAACAGTTTGAAGAAGGAGGAGGAGCTGGAGACAAGAGACAGATGAGGCCAGCTCACGCCTGAAGCGATATAGTTTTTTGACCAAACAGTCAAACAAACAAAGAGAACCCAATTTTCTTCTTTAATAAATAGACAATACAAAGAAGTCCTTGTCCTATTGTTTGCGTTCAAGACTCGTCGTTACGCTGGCCTCAAAGGCGTAATGTATTGGTGGAATAGCACCGACAGTTAGGATTGTATGACTGTCCATGTTTTATGTTATGTTTTGTGATATTTTGTTATTTTATATGAACTGTTCTGTTAAGCGGGCGGCTCTGTGGTCCAGTGGTTAGCGTGTCGACCTCACAGTGCAGAGGTACCGGGTTCAATTCTAGCTCCGGCCTCCCTGTGTGGAGTTTGCAAGTTCTCCCCAGGTCTGCGAGGGTTTGGCAGGCTGCATGGCAGGCTGATTAAACACTCTAAACTGTGTGAGTGTGGATGGTTGCTTGTCTCTGTGTGCCCTGCGATTGGCTGGCAAACGGTTTAGGGTGTCCCCCGCCTACTGCCCGAAGACACCTGGGATAGGCACCAGCACGCCCGTGACCCTTGTGAGGATAAAGCGGTTCAAAAAAATGGATGGATGAGGGATGGACGGGATGTATGTTCTTTGTTACATCTGCAGCTGTTGTGAAAGTGCTGTATAAATTAAGATGTATTGTATTGAATTGTTCTGTGGAATCCTGCTAATGTACAAACACACAACCAAAGAACATTACCTCATTGGCTGAGGTCAAGTTGTGTTGTTTTGGTTAAAAATGTATTCTAAATTGTAAGTTATCTTATAACAATATTCTTAATCATTATTACTCTCACCACTTTTTCTGTGATCTCCGTCCACATTTCCCAATCGATTCAAATCATTTAAAATGACCAAGATTCCAAAAATTGGATGGACGGATGCATGTATGTACCGTACATGGATGTACAGTGATACCTCGGTTTTCAAACATAATCCGTTCCAGAAGGCTGTTTGAAAAACGATTTGTTCGAAAATAAATAAAAAATAAATATTGAACACGTCTGTTCACAATGGAACGCTACATGAGGAAGCGTCACTTCCTTGTCTACTTGAGGAACCGTCACCTCCTTGTGTAAGGAAGGCGAGAGGAGTCAAGTGACGCATTCAGTTTATTCGAGAACCGAAATTCGGTCGTCATCCGAGGCATAACAAAATCGAAATGTTTGTTTGAAAACCGATTTGGTTGAGAACAGAGACGCTACATGGACGCTACAGTGTTTGCAGTGTTTGCTTTCAAAACTTAACTTGTAGCAGACGTGTGCACATTTTCAGCATGACGTCTCTGACCCACTGGTGAAAGGACACTTTGATCCTCTCCTCTTTCATCTAGAACCGCTTCAGACAACAAAGTGTATGCAGAAAAGTGGTGAAGATTGCATGACTGTCTGTGTCCTATGTGTTGTGTCGTGTTATTGTTGTTATTTTGACTTCAAAATGGCGCCGCGAGAGTGGCTGCCTTTCCAGTAGCTCCTATATTTTGTTGTTCTACTTCTTCCTTTCTTAACTTTGCTGCTGTGAATCTGGAATTTCTCCATGGCGAGACTAATAAAGGTTTTCTTATCTTATCTGTCTATCATTCATATATATATATATATATATATATATATATATATATATATATATATATATATGATATATATATCATCATATATATATGATATATGATATATATATATATCATATTACATCATATTGCACCTCATTTTATTAAAAGGTCTCATAACATAAAATGTCTTGCCAGCGCCATCTTCTCTCTTTGTTTGCCAGACCGCATCGGTGCGGGCAATCTCCATCTATCCGTTAAATATAAAAAATGCAAAAGGCTCCTCCATGTTAGTGGGCATCTGCAGAATTGGCAGCGCAACTTGGCTCGCTCCACAAACATTTTGGTGCATTTAATGTTTGCCACTAAATCTGTGCGGTCCACATGGTACCTTGTAAACAGAGAAGATAAACACTCAAGCGCTGCCATATCCTCATCACTCTTTTTTTCATATTTTTGGCTCCCTTTTTGTGGGCGGGTCAGTAGCAGGTGTACCAGCCTCCCCTGAAGCAACGTGTGCAACGGAGCATGTTGTGACAGCCATGTCTCTGGAGATGGAGAAGACCATCACCAAGTTGATGTATGACTTCCAGAGGAACTCCACCTCTGATGATGACTCCGGATGCGCTCTGGAGGAATACGTCTGGGTTCCACCCGGCCTCAGTCCGGAGCAGGTAAACGCCCAATTTTCTCCTTATTCATCTTCAACTCACAAGAGATTTTCGTCTCATATGTGACACCGCAGTGCCGCCACTCTTTCACGCTCCATTAGCTAATGTTGTTTCTGTGCTGGAGCCAGACTGCAACGAATTGAACTCAATCAGGAAGAAGAATTAAATTATTTGGGTGATCAGTGGCATTTTCCCAATAACACTGAGATGGTTAATTCACTGATTCCCTTCACGGTGTGTTAGGAGTCTTTGGCTTGCACTTGGTTAGGGTGATTGGGGTGGGGAGGGGTCAAACAAATCACCGCAACTAATCCGGCAGGCTTCTCCTGGAAGAATAATTGTGAAGACATTTTTTTCTGAGGCAACATTAAGGCCAACACTGTGTCGGAATTCAGTTCACATTCCGGCAGAGTGACAAGCATGACCAAATGTTAAAAAGCAACCCCATACTGATTGACTGATTCCAGTGTTTGAAAAGAGTCTGTGATGTAGTGAACAAATGTCGCCTGCATCACTCGACCGAAAAAGCAATTTCCTCCAGAAGCAACTGTGCAATTTGTCTGGAAATACGACAGAAACGTATCATTCCAGAAATGAATTGATGATTCCTACTTTCAGTGGGATTCAAAACTTGCCTTTCAAAGTGAAACCCAAAGGAATGGAAGTCATTTACATCAATGGGTGTATGGATGAATTTAATTGAAATGTGTGTTAATGTGTTTGGGTGCCACAATGGGCTCATTTGCAGTTAAGTTCCTTTTAATTGTATGCATGACTAAGCTCATTTCATCGATGGCAGAGGAAGACGAAACCGTACGTGTTGCTTTCATCAGTGGTGACATCCGATAAACAGTTTTTCTTTAACTGTGGGGGGCATCATAAAAAAAATATGAAAGCAAGTTGTGCATCCAGTCAGTCCCATTGCCTGCATCAGCCATTATGATAGAATGTGGGTAAAGGCTGAAGCATCTTTCAACCAGCAAGAGAAATCGGCAGTCTTACGTGTGTAGCAATGAAGTGATTTCCAAACCAGCCAAACGGATAATCGACTCAATTTGTTGATCAATTTTTCAACTGACCATTAGTAATGCAAATCAAATCAGAGTCATTTCTAGTGTTGCAATACAGTTTCCATTGAATCGCTCGCTGTATTATATTTTGAAAATCATCCCGCTGCCTGCGTAGGTGTACTCCGGGCACTCCGATTTCCTCCCACATCCCAAAAGCATGCATGGCAGGTCAATGGAACGTTCTAAAGTGTACCGAAGTGTGAGTGTGAGCGCGGATGGTTGTTTGTCTAAGTGTGCCATGCGATTGGCTGGCAACCAGTTCAGGGCGGGTACCGCGCCTACTGCCTGAAGACAGCTGGGATAGGCTCCAGCACCCCCCGCGACCCTCGTGAGGATAACCTGATTAGAAAATGGATGAATGTTTTGTCTGCAACAGGTGCATCAGTATTACAACTCCTTACCCGAAGAGAAGGTCCCTTACATCAACAGCCCCGGGGAGAAATACCGCATCAAACAATTGCTGCATCAGTTACCACCACACGACAATGAGGTAAAGCATTTGCAAGCCGAACAAGAAAATCCTTTGTGCTGTTCGACGAGATTGACATGATGTCGTGTAGTCTAGCCAGCTTTAAGATGCATGCGGGAGCCGCATATTTGGGACTGGTGATAAACTGTGTTGTCCAGGTGCGTTACTGCAACTCATTGGATGAGGAAGAGAAACGAGAACTGAAGCTGTTCAGCAACCAACGCAAGAAGGACAACCTGGGCAGAGGCAACGTCCGTCCTTTCCCCTTAACCATTAATGGGGCCATCTGTGATAAGGTAGGAAGAAAGGAAAAGGCTTCATATAACGAGGATGTCGTCCCAGCTACAGTTTATCTTTAAGGAAAAACGTACAGCTGCACCTTAAGATACAAGTGACTCAGTTTACAAGTTGTTCAATATTGAGCCGTCGTTTGGCTCATTTTTTGTTCAAACTTGCGAATGCAAATTTAAGTGTGTGGTAACAAACTCTTCATAAGAAGCAGCATTTTGGCAATGAGAGAACAATTCATGAAAGTAAAAAAAACCAGGCTTCAATATGATTATTTAGGCTCCCGGTTGAATATCACTGGCAAAGAAAAAAGGGGACAAAAAAATGAGAATGACACCTTGTGTGGTTAATACAACCTCATCCAAGTGAGCTTTGCCTTTCAGGGCCCTTGGTTATGTTAACACTCAATAGTATCAATTCAGAGGGACAAACAAACCTTTATACACTCGTAAACAGCCAATATTACGGTACTCACTGGCATACATTCTTTATCATCTTCCTGCAAGGAAAAACTAATATTGATGCTGATGAGCTGAGAGAAGGTGCGCCGTGATTAAAGACTATTCGCCCATCCCTAATGAGAGTAATAAAGAGCATAAACTCTTGTCAAGCATTCAATTCTTAGTTCCTCCTTGCTTTTTTCAATGAAATTTGCTTTCCCCTGTCCTGCCTCCCAGTGCGGTGGTCAAATACAGGGAGGCGACATCGTGGTGTTTGCCGCCAGGGCGGGACACGGAAAATGGTGGCACCCAAATTGCTTCGTGTGCTGCATGTGCGAGGAAATGCTGGTGGACCTCATCTACTTCTACCAGGATGGCAAGCTCTACTGTGGCCGGCACCACGCCGAGAGACTGAAGCCCCGCTGCTGTGCCTGTGATGAGGTGCGCCTCTCTGTGCCTGCTGCCCTACACTGTTGAAAAAGGCTGAATGCTCGCAAGCTCCGATATTTGAAACTGGTTGGAATTAGTCTGGTGTGAAAAGATGGCTCAGTGTTCTTGCCATGTCTCAGAAAATCTGCTTGCACTTTGATGCACCGTATGTGAGCCAAGCAAGCAAGTCACGACGGCAAACTGATCATAGCACTTTTCACTAATTAAAGTCTTGTAATAATTATGAGACTACTTTTATAAAGAGGGCAGGATGAATGGTTAGCACATTGGCCTTACAGCTTTACAGTTGCGGTTTGGAATCTTGGTACCAGCCTTTCTGTGTGGAGTATGCGTCTTGTCCACACACTGTAAAAAACATAAATTGTATTTTTGACACCTGAAACAGTAATGATTAAAGTTGGAAAATCTTGAAATGATCAATTATTGACATTTCTGGACACAATAAAGCAAGCGCGTTGTTTTTACTTGTATCTACCCCAGAGAACCGCATTATCGACACCCCTGATCGAAATGAACAGGTGTGAATCAGAGTGCGAATGCTTCTTTGTTAATATGTGGAGTTCCAATGACAGAGGATATTATTTTGTGAATTCAGTCAAATTAGTTTGTTTGTTTTTTTTTTAATCATCAATGATGATTCCTTGTTCCAGGTTCAAGCTAATGATTTTTATTGGGGGAGATCATGGTTGGTTTATTCACAAAACTAGTAAATTCCAAGAACATCCATTTTCTTCCAAAAACAGACTACTCCAACATGTTCACATATGTATAAAATTACTATAATGGTTGATATTATGGTGTGTGAATAAAATTAAGAGTAATTGAGTGTCTACAATTAAAGCCTTTCAAACTTAAATATAACCCTTTACCCTAACCCTCCAAAGTGACGCACCGCATTGATTGCACAGTTCACTTTATTGTGACTGTTCTCCTCAAGATCCTGTCGACCGACTTGATTGCGGCCAACAATCATCAGACCTGATCACCTTGGGCCTTTTCACACACAGCAACACACACCTTGGTAAACGGTTATCTAGTACCTGGGCGCGAGGACGGAATGCCTGGTGTCCCTATTTGATGCGCCACATGTGCAGCGGGTTGCCTGGCAACCTGGTCAACTCTCAATTTGCACCGTCTCCTAAGCTTTCCGCACTGAGGAGGGTATATTCAGATTAAAATGCTTGTGTTGGATTTATGAAAAAGGTGAATGCAAAAACAACACGGCAAAGTAGACCGTGGATGAGACACGCATACGTCACTGCCGATGACTTCCATATTCACGAGGCAAGTTAATTGTGTGCTACAGTTTCAAAATGGATCTCTGTGAATTCATGTCTCATGAAAACTCCGCGATCCGGAAATCACAGCGGTCAAGCCAGCCTCAAAAAGTCAAAGTCAAGTCAGTTGCCCCTAATTTCTTTCATACTTCATTACGGTAATAAATCACTGATGACCAGCGAAAGATACCTTGAAAGCATGGCACGAGTCTGACCTGAACGTCAATGCTTCTAGTCAGGAATAATTACCGGTATATTAAATAAGCTCTCTGTGATAATGCCACCAGTCCACTCCTGAGAGAAAGCAGAATGGTTCATTTGAATCTTGAGATGCATTAAAAAAATCATGTTTATTTGAAATAAGCATATATGATTGCAAGTACACTTTATTTCAAACAATATATCCAAAATAATCCAGTTGATCAGTCTTGGATTTCACTAGATCACTGTAGTTCTTCACCAAAAGAGGTCGCATCCAAATCCGGTGCTGCATGTCAAAATAAAAGTGCCCAGATATCAACATAGTTGACTGTCAATGCCGCTGATTTATGAATGAATGAATTAGTACAAATCATCCTTTCGGTATCATAATAGCAGACCAGTCTCTCCCCCAAAAGAGGTCTCTCAAATCTGATGTGTGCCAACGGGAGAATATGCTGCGAACTGAGCAAGAAGCCTACCTGTTACTTCCTTATCGGCAGCTACGCAAGCAACCTCAGAATATGGTCAACGAACACCCAAGAAAACCAAATACAATATCACCAATCAGCTCTCTTGGACTGTTTCACCAAATTATCATATTTTAAGATCACTTTCAAGCACAAGCAGAGCTGAGTATAGGATGTATGTGCTTGTGATTGGCTTCAGTAGAGATGACGGGGCATGTGGTATCATGCATACGGGCAGTCTTGTGGTACAGAAAATGGACGGATTAATTAAATGAAAAAAATATCATGAAATTCAGCGGCCAGATATCATGGCTGAAAAAATGTATTCCACCTCAATTGGAGTGGGGGAAAAATATGTTTCTCTTGGGTTCCAAATGACCTTTGAAATGAAATTAATGTTTTTGTCTATGCAGATCATCTTTGCTGATGAGTGCACAGAGGCGGAGGGCAGACACTGGCACATGAAGCACTTCTGCTGCTACGAGTGCGAGACCACCCTCGGTGGCCAGCGCTACATCATGAAGGATGGACGGCCACACTGCTGCAACTGCTTCGAGTCCCTCTTTGCAGAGTACTGTGATGCATGTGGAGAACATATAGGTATGCAATGCGTGATTCGTTTGATTGAAATGACGTGACCTTGTCGCAAGACATGATCATTTATTTCGTTCACTCACACCTGAGAAAACCTCTCAAAGACATTCAAGAGAGTGATTGAAATGACGTGACCTTGTCGCAAGACATGATCATTTATTTCGTTCACTCACACCTGAGAAAACCTCTCAAAGACATTCAAGAGAGAGTACTTTGTAAGCACTGGCCTGCTCTGCCACAGCTGTGGTGAGGCCGAGCCAGCGCAACGAGACGTAGATGCCTATTAAGTGTGAGCCCATCTTGTATCCAGATGGGATCTGTAAATAAGCATGACTTGCTTGATTGAGATCAGCAGCAAGGCTGGAGACATGTATTTGTCGCTGAGAGACAACGTGATTTCTTTGGAAAGAGTAAAACGAAAAAGAACAAAAAAGAAACATCTTCAGATTGATCTGAATAGTGCCTTCTTTGTCACGGTGCGAGAGGTGGTGGTGGACCCCAAAACGCAGGCAGAGAGGAGGAGCAGGGTTAACTTGAAGAAGTGTATTAATAAAACACATTCATCTTCTGTACCGCTTGATCCTCACTAGGGTCGCGGGGGGTGCTGGAGCCCATCCCAGCCGTCTCCGGGCAGTAGGCGGCGGACACCCTGAATCGGTTGCCAGCCAATCGCAGGGCACACATAGACGAACAACCATCCGCACTCACACTCACACCTAGGGACAATTTAGAGCGTTCAATCAGCCTGCCACGCATGTTTTTGGAATGTGGGAGGAAACCGGAGCACCCGGAGAAAACCCACGCAGGCCCGGAGAACATGCAAACTCCACACAGGGAGGCCGGAGCTGGAATCGAACCCGGTACCTCTGCACTGTGAAGCCGACGTGCTAACCACTGGACTACCGGGCCTATTAATAAAACACAGAAAACTAAATCCAAAACAAAGTCCTAAGAACGAAACGAATCCAAAGTAGCAAAAAAAACCCATGAATGAAGCAAAACAACTATCTATAACAGAAACATGACCAAAAACACGACCTTCATTCATTCATTCATCTTCCGAGCCGCTCGATCCTCACTAGGGTTGCGGGGGGTGCTGGAGCCTATCCCAGCTGTCCTCGGGCAGCAGGCGGGGGGACTCCCTGAATTGGTTGCCAGCCAATCGCAGGGCACACAGAAACGAACAACCATTCGCACTCACACTCAGGGACAATTTAGAGTGTTCAATCAGCCTGCCACGCATGTTTTTGGAATGTGGGAGGAAACCGGAGCACCCGGAGAAAACCCACGCAAGCCCGGGGAGAAGATGCAAACTCCACACAGGGAGGCCGGAGGTGGAATCGAACCCGGTACCTCTGCACTGTGAAGCCCACGTGCTAACCACTGGACTACCGGGCCTATTAATAAAACACAGAAAACTAAATCCAAAACAAAGTCCTAAGAACGAAACGAATCCAAAGTAGCAAAAAAAACCCATGAATGAAGCAAAACAACTATCTATAACAGAAACATGACCAAAAACACGACCTTCATTCATTCATTCATCTTCCGAGCCGCTCGATCCTCACTAGGGTTGCGGGGGGTGCTGGAGCCTATCCCAGCTGTCCTCGGGCAGCAGGCGGGGGGACTCCCTGAATTGGTTGCCAGCCAATCGCAGGGCACACAGAAACGAACAACCATTCGCACTCACACTCAGGGACAATTTAGAGTGTTCAATCAGCCTGCCACGCATGTTTTTGGAATGTGGGAGGAAACCGGAGCACCCGGAGAAAACCCACGCAAGCCCGGGGAGAAGATGCAAACTCCACACAGGGAGGCCGGAGGTGGAATCGAACCCGGTACCTCTGCACTGTGAAGCCCACGTGCTAACCACTGGACTACCGGGCCTATTAATAAAACACAGAAAACTAAATCCAAAACAAAGTCCTAAGAACGAAACGAATCCAAAGTAGCAAAAAAAACCCATGAATGAAGCAAAACAACTATCTATAACAGAAACATGACCAAAAACACGACCTTCATTCATTCATTCATCTTCCGAGCCGCTCGATCCTCACTAGGGTTGCGGGGGGTGCTGGAGCCTATCCCAGCTGTCCTCGGGCAGCAGGCGGGGGGACTCCCTGAATTGGTTGCCAGCCAATCGCAGGGCACACAGAAACGAACAACCATTCGCACTCACACTCAGGGACAATTTAGAGTGTTCAATCAGCCTGCCACGCATGTTTTTGGAATGTGGGAGGAAACCGGAGCACCCGGAGAAAACCCACGCAAGCCCGGGGAGAAGATGCAAACTCCACACAGGGAGGCCGGAGGTGGAATCGAACCCGGTACCTCTGCACTGTGAAGCCCACGTGCTAACCACTGGACTACCGGGCCTATTAATAAAACACAGAAAACTAAATCCAAAACAAAGTCCTAAGAACGAAACGAATCCAAAGTAGCAAAAAAAACCATGAATGAAGCAAAACAACTATCTATAACAGAAACATGACCAAAAACACGACCTAAACATGACAAACATACATAACAGCAACAAAGAAACAAACAATGACCCGACACCGAGTGGTCGTGCTGGGAGTCCTTTTAAAGCAATAATTTCATAACGACCAACAGGTGGGCAGCTGCAGGGAGAGCCCTACAGTGCCACCTGTTGGTCACAAACAGAATCATGACAATTATCATCTATATGAATCCGTGCCGTCAGCATAACTTTCATTCAAAAGATAATGAAACTCAACTTCTGTGTGTTTTTACTTGAAGGCATTGATCAAGGCCAGATGGCATACGATGGGCAGCACTGGCACGCAACCGAAGAATGTTTTTGTTGTGCTCACTGCAAGCGTTCTCTGCTCGGCCGTCCTTTCTTGCCAAAGCAGGGACAGATCTTCTGCTCACGGTCCTGCAGTGCTGGACAGGTAATAACAGTCATTTATTTAAGTGAGAATAATTCAAACTAGTGCAGTGTTTCCCAACCTTTATACTGTTGATTATCTCTCACGGCATACAAATTTAGGGAACAATGCTCTGGTGAGTCGGATTTATGCCAACTGTTTTGTTGTTTGAATCAGGATCCGGATGAGTCCGATTCATCAGACTCCGCTTTCCAGAGCGCCCGATCTCGCGAGTCTCGCCACAGCACCAAGATCGGTCAAAAGGAGCGCGGGAATGCCGAGCAGGAACGAAGGAACGCGGAGGCCCGCCATTCAGCTCCTCCCCCGATGCCCGACCGTCTGTCTGCTGAAATTGATCCATTGACTGTTCAGATGGACCGTCTGAGTGTATCAGCCAGCCAGACCCCGAGTAGGACACCTACCCGCACTCCCAGTCGCACTCCGAGCCGCACTCCAAGTCGCGCTCCAAGCCTTAACCAGGTGTGGATGAGCCGGGATGACCCTTATGTCCCTGCTGCCTTTGAGGGTTCCCAGCAAGACTCATCTCCCACCCCAACATCTGTTCATTTTTTAGGTCAGTGTAATGCCAGGCAGGGCTACAATCCCAACTCAAATGTTCACCCACCAGCCCAGAGTCCCGTCAACCCCGGAAAGAGGCCAGATTCCTGGGGGAAAGAACAAGGCAATGCAAAGAGGACACCTATGGCTGCCCTAAGGGGTCACTCTTTTAATGAGAACTGGATCCACCATAGCCAGGATGAGTTCAGGCCGAACAAGCTTCGCACCCAAATGAGTTTCAATGAGATGTCAAGCCCGAACCAAGCATTTTCTGACAAGAGGAGCATTAGCCTTCACGGGTTCCAGAGAGATGGAAGGCCCCCACTCACCAGAAGGAAGCACTTTAATGCCATGAGCTTCAATGAGCCACTGACTCCATTGGAACAGACACCTCATGGCTCCGTGGACTCCCTCACTGTGTCCAATGCTACAGGTAAAGAGTTTGCGCGGGCGGCGTGCACATTCTGCCCTAATTGTGAATGGGATGCAAATGTGAAATGTGCTTTCTAATTTTCACAGGCAATTCTCTGGACGGGGTCGGCAAGCGTCAGGAGAATTTGTCCAGGTTCTCCATGCCTGACCTGAGCAAGGATTCAGGTGTAAATGTGTCTGAAAAGAGCAACATGGGAACGCTCAGCTCCTCAGTTCAGTTCCACAGCACGGAGTCTCTGTCCTCATCTCGTCCCTTGAACAACATGTACACACCGCACAGAGCTGGCTACCCACTGCAGTACTGGGATGGGCCACAGCCCCTGGGTTTTGATAGTAAAGGTCGCGTGGGGTTGATTGGCAGCAGTGGCAACTTGCGAATGGCTCCCATGAGCGACCGAATGCCCCGTCGACTCATAAACGGGCCGGAACTTGCGTCCCAGAATCAACAACCTCAACCGAGACGTCGCAAACACCATCGGGGTCAGCACCGCAGCACCCGCCACCACAAACGCTCCCGCCGTTCTCGCTCCGACAACGCTTTGCACCTGGTGGCCGACCGACCTACTCAAACGGTGGAGCTGCCGTACCACCGCGTCCAGGAAGATTACGATCGTTTCCCTTCTGGTCACGCAGCTCGGGAGCTGTTTGGGCAAGAGCCGAGCGGGTGCCGACCACAACCCCACCGGCCGTGTCCCCGCACCACTTCTGATCTCACCCTACAAAATGCTGGCTGGCAACCTGTTGGTCTGGGTGGGCCATGCTGGGGCGATGGCTACATGGAAGCCGCTGACGCGTGGTGCTCCAGCTGCTCCTCTTCCTCTGAATCGGAGGAAAACGAGGGCTACTTCATGGGTGAACCGATCCCTCGCCCCGTACAGCTGTGCTACATCAACAACGAGGAGCTACGCCATCGATACAGCCCCTCCGGAATGGGAGGCCATCACGGACCTCTGCACGGACCCATTCATGGCCAGCTGCATGCCCGCCAGCGGAGGAAGAGCAAAAACTGCATCATTTCATAAATTTAGACAAAAATCATGGTGAGGGCATAAGTAGGGATGTGAACGTTCAAGAGAGACAGGTGAGGAGACAATAAAAGCAACAGAGAGTGGGTAGCTAAGTGTGAGATAGTGACAGATAATAGTGTGCGTGTAGGGGCGGATGTAAAGAGACATTAGGCCTATTTTTCATGCTGTGAGCTTACACAACTCGGGTAGTGTTTGTGCACACCTACGCAGAATGATCTAACTACAAGAGGAAGCTCAGTTTTCTTACACAACAGATAACAGAAGGAATGTTTACAATGTTGGACGCCAACAGTAGCGAGAAGAAGCACTGCTTAATTTGACTGCTTAATATGAATGTGGTCAAGGTAAATACGACTTTGTGTGAGTGTCTGTGCGTGTGTCCATGTTCTGGGGAGATTGACCAAACCGCTTTACAGGTAAATAAGACACTGGAGTGATGACGCCATTCAGAGGTCTAAACAAAGGCTTTGGCATTAAATGTATCCATGTGGACACTGCGGAAGTTGTGTCGGGCTAGTGAAGGCTACGTGCTGGATCCCAGACGGCGTCATGGTTTTCCCCTCAGTGGAATCCAAATGACGCTGGAATGGAGTGTCAGCTCGCTAGCCCGGTTAGCACCTTGTACAAATAGTCTATTGAACCTTGTGCTCTGCATAGCCAACTCTCCATGCTTTACCGAGGACGGGGCGCTCACTGGGTGGCCTCTGCTCCTTGACCATTCAGGCACAGTAACGTCAGGTATGGTCCCGTTTTCTCTTCTGCAACATGCTTTGTTTTTTCGAGAGTAACTTATAGACGCGTACGAATAAAGATAATAACCCTTATAATAAAGAAGTAAGAACAAATAATGCAAATAATCATCTTATGGAAATTAAAAAGAATACCTATTAAATGTTTATATAGTAATACACACATTAACAAAATGGATATAGTGATGTAAATGCTCTGTACATATGGTCTTAAATATCTCTATATTTTGTAACTCACCAATCATTATTTGTATGATATCATGTAGAGATAGGGATATTTGCATGTCATTTTATTGTTGTCGCATACTTAAAATAAAGTCTACTTCTATGAACAACCAATCAGGTATATTTCTGACTGATCTTTGTGTGCGACTCCCCTCGGGCCTTACGTGGCAAATTCCATGCTCAAATCCCTTGTGAAAAGAAAAAAAGTTGAAGACGCTGACTGGTCACAACTTGCTCTTCTCCTCCATTAAAATCAAAAGGGTTTTATGATCACATGATATCATTGAATTGTGTCCCGAATGTCAGACTCGGTTCCTGAACCCAACACACACATTTTAGGATATTTTGTTTTAGACCGCTGTTGGTTTACTGGCACAAATCATGAATGTCGGACTCCATTTTTTTTCTCCTGAGATTTTGCTTACCGTTACTTGCACAGCTACAAAAAAGGGATAAAATAATAATAAAAAAATAGAAACAGCTCCCAGCATGATTCTGTGCAATTTCACACCACTGGAAAATACAGCTCCAATAATAAACATACGGAATATCTCCCTGACAGTGCCAATTAAAATTGAGCTTCATCTCAAAGAAGGATGAATGTGCTTGGACACAATTAGCAACTAAAAGTAGGTGCGATTGTGGTCGGGCTTCAGCACTTTTAGTTCACGTTACGTACAAACATTATTGCCGCTTTCATGGATGGTTGAGAGCAGCAGAAATTACAAGCGACAAACTGGATCACCTGCAAAACGATTCTTGATATTTGCACCATAGATATCCATGCCCGGGAGGCAGGAGGCACAAAGCATCTTGTGCCTTGTCCTCTATAAATGTTTCCATAGCATCTGTGGAACGGATTGCACATTCGCTTGCAGTGCCGACTAAATAGGGAGCGTGTGCAGTTGTCATTTGCCGACAGGTTTTCATCTATTCTGTTACCAGGCCCTGCAACTATGAAGAAGTGTCAAGGAGGCCATTTTGCCTCCCGAGTGGGTGGCAAACACACGTCCACACAATAACAAGCAAACACACGCGCGCTGGAGTTGGCATTAAGCAATGTGTAAACGAGCTTTGTGGTGGGTCAAAATATCACTGTTCTCTCATGATGTGACAGTATCGCGTACACCAGCCATAACATATCAATATTGCCCAATGAAAAGCAAGTAAGTTCATACTGTACGTTAATATGAAGTGGCTCTCAATATTCCTTCCTCAGAGAGCAGATGATTCAATATTAAGGTCGGAATTTACATCTGATAACTCAATTAAAATCAATGAACTATACATTTACACACACACAGATAGAGAGATAGACACTGTAAAAGTGCCTGTACGATCTGAATACTTCATTAAACTCACGACACTTTTGTCTTTATACATCCATACTAACGGTAAAGACGAGCAACTGTTATGACCTTACCTCAGAAACACCACCATCTCTCTTGTCAGCAATTATGTGAGAAAAATGGCTGGCGCATCCTTGCGGCGCTTCAGATGAGAGATCCCACAGGTGTGCTGCACCAACATAATGATCATTCTGTCTGAAAATCTTGTTTCTGTTTTATGTTTCAATTTGTTTCTTAGTTTTTCCTTTTTCTTCAGATCAAGGGCTCTTTTTCATTTCTTTGCGCGATCATGTGTTGTCCTCAACAGCTGAAACTCTCCGCTTTCCCTTCTTCCGTTACATGGACATCGTTATGTATCGTGGGACGTGGATTTGTTTTCCGTTTATGTGAGCTGGCAAGGCGAGGTAACCAGAAGAAGTAGCACATCCAAATGAAAGTGAAGCACCTTAGGATAAGAAAAACATCCACATCCATTTGAAGGCTGCAGAGAATAAATGTTCCATGTCTGCAAATGTTTTGTAAAGTCTTCCCTGTCAATCTACTTGTTTGCGTCTTCATTTCCTTAACTATAACTTCTCCCAAAATGTATCTCTCCCCACCTCGTGTGTTCTCAGTTGATGGGATCTTTGGTTTCCCCCCCTGCTGTATTTGGTGCCTTTGTTATGCCGCTCTCACTGTGATTTCTCCTTCTCGGCTTTGGTGTGCGGCCGCTTTGAGGAACCTGCAAAAGAAAATGGTACCAAACAGTTGGACTGTTTCTGTGTGACAGTTGGCTCGAGAGGGATAATGATGAGCTGGGAATGACTCAAAGATGATGAAAGTGAGGCACCACATGTCGACTTGCGACAATGCACCAGTGAATTCTAAGCCTGTTTGATGGCACATTTTATCAAATCATGTCAAAGGAAAAAAATGATTCACTTGAGCTTACAGCATATCAAAGTGCATGAGGACATGTCTCTCGACGAGGCCTCAACATTGGACACAACAGACATTTGGCCACAGTCGCTTCAAACAGCATGCCTGACATATTTTTAAGATCGGTTTGTTTGGGGGGTTTGGGCGGAAAGATTTCACACCGTGTTTTCTTTTGGGGTGCTACAGTTGGTTAGCTCATCTGCCCAGAAAAAAAAGCTACATTTTCACTCACTAAATTACAAAGGAGACATCGTTCGGTAAATCAAGCGCCGCGATTTGGAATGAACTGTAATCCTTGTTAGAATGGAGGGAGGATGGACACAGCCGCTGTTGGCCATTCAATCACTTTATTAAACACAATCGCATACTGTACTGAGTCAGCTTCGACTGATGCCGTCGCTGTGCACAGTAGCTAAAAGCTTTAGCGAGCGGGCCACTGCATGCTATAGCTCACTTCCTCGTCACTTCACAGCCTGGACGCAACTTTCAATGGGAGCAAGGGAGAGTCGAAAGCCTAGCCTCTCGCCAAGATTCCTGATTGATTGCTTCAGATGGCTTGTTTTTCATTTCTTTTGGCTCAAATGAACTGACATCAGAAATGTAAGAGTTTGATAGATTGCCTTATAGTGGTAGGGGGTGGTTTGCAGTGGTTGATTCCTCAACTGTTCATTAGCCTCGGACCGATTTAAAATGGATCATTTCAAGCAGGACACCAATCATCTGCTTCCTGTTCCTTGTGGTGACCTGTGATAGACTGACACCCAGTCCAGGGTGTCACTCACCTGCATTTGGCCCAAGTCAGTTGGGAAAGGCTCTTTTGCATTCAGCATTGCACATTCGTTCATTACAATGGTCAACATCAAATTCTATTCAGCGAGAGCTTTATGTGTTTCTAAATGTATGTTTGTTGCTGATTTCAAAAGTTACTTTACTTTTTTTTCGACCGCATCAAGTTTTGGAAAGATTTCTTTTTTTGTTGTTTTAGTTAGACCGATAAAAGCTTGCACAAAACGGATTTGACCATGTCGTCAGCCACATGGCATGGGTGCCTAAGTCATTGTTCAATATTTTTTGGAAAACAGGAAAAAAAAAATAGAACACACTTTGGTATTTTTGTATTGAGATTTTTGAGAAAAAAAAACTCAACCAGATGGGTGACGAAGTAGGTGAAAGTAAAAAGATACCATAAAAAAAATTCCAATTACCAATTAATGTTCTAAAATGTGTGTGTGTGTGCATTCCAAAAACATGCATGGTTGATAGAACGCTCTAAATTGTGCCTAGGTGTGAATGGTTGTTGTTTGTCTTATGTGTGCCAAGCAATTGGGTGGTGACCAGTTCAGTGTGTACCCCTCCTACGGCGCAGACAACTGAGATAAGTTCCAACATGCCCGGGACCCTCAAGAGCAGCTGTGGGAAAACTACGGCCCGCGGGCCAAATCCGGCCCGTTGGTCTTTTTAATCCGGCCCGCCGAAGGTTGGTACACAATTAAGGTTCGATGTCAACGACTGTATTCATTTCATTTGGACTTGTAATGACAGGCATTTCAACGCCAGGTGGCACAATTACTTGAAGTTGCAGAGCATAGGGAGGAAGGGGGAGACGATACGGAAGCCCGCAGTAGCGCCAAGTCAAGCAAATCCTGTTTGATACGACGGAATAATGTACTCTTAAAGTCTGAAAAACGTGCTAAAAAATGCAAAATACTGCTTTTTAAATAAAGAAATCCAATTAATATTATGTCGAATTGGGTTCACCCTTTTGATCCGGCCCTCCATAATATTTTCTGGTTCTCATGTGGCCCTATGCAAAAAATATTTGCCCACCCCTGCTCAAGAGGATAAGCGGTTCCGATAATAGATGGATGTGGAACATGATTGTTCATATGTGTTTTTCTTGCCGGTCTTTTTGTCGATGCCAACTTGGTTGTGAATACAATTTAAGACTCGTGAAAATTCCTCCTCATCTCTTCAGTTTTGACTCCAGTGCTGCAGTGATCCATCATGTGCTGCTTTGCTCCTCTCAGTGTTTGGGTCAGCCAAGAAATGTGTGCAAAGTTGTAATTTTAGATCTGTGTGCCGCACTGAAGCAAAGTGGGTCTCAGCATTCCCTTCTTTTGTGATGAACCAAGAAGCTTGACTTGCTAGCAAGTATCTTGTAGCAGAAAGCCTTCTGATATTAACTACCGGTATTCATCACATTGTGCAGGTGACGGTAATCAACCTCTATGAAATTGTATACAATTGCCCCAACCATTCGCATTAATGTTGTTTTTCTTAAACAGGGTATCTGTCCCAGCATTCTTTACCTACCACAAAAAAGGACTAGAAAACAATCCAAGAGATAGCATGCCCTTGTTTTGGACAAAGAAGCAGATGGTGAAACTCACAAACATCCTTTGAACTGATTGTCCTTGTCCCTGCTGGAGGTGAAGTTGGAAAAAAATACTAATTCTGCACTGGAAAGAAAACAACGCCCAAGGTTGATTCTAGACATGAAAGTATATGTATTATTTTTTTTCATTACATGGCTCTTTCTCTATCACATCGAGATGTGTTTGACTTGTTTCCGTGGTATCCACCTCACCATTATGGTTTTGCAAAGGAAAGTACAGCAAAATTTGCTGCTATATGAGACTGCAGTATTCCTGTGCAGGCAATAGTACCGTTATATACAGCCTCTCCTGTTCTCTTTTATATACGGCACACACAAATCAGCGATGAGTCACCATCATCGCATCATCACTGGAGCAAACACACACACACTCACACACACAAACACACCTCCACAGTGATGCAGTGTGTGCACAAGAGAGGATGGGAGAAAACCAGCTGGTTCAATGCAACATATTCAAGATGCACATGCAAGACAGCATGCTCCATGGTAAAATGTGGTACACGTCACGAGTTGAATTAATATTCTTTGTACACTGAAACCAAAACAAATCTTTCTTGTTACTAACATATGAGCAACATGGACTCTGATTATTTTACCAGGAGCTAAGTCAGTGTAAGAGTGTTGACATGGGAAAAAGGTACTCAGCATTATGTAGGACTGCTTTATTTTTTTATTTTTATTTTTTTGCTGGCATTTGGCTGCCTGCCAACCACTTGAACCTGCATGAGCTGGTCGCCTCCAAAATATTTGAAATTGATTGTCATCAGGGAAACTCACACTGCCATCCAATGGACATGCGAAAAATTGCAACAACACGTTGTAAATTATGCCCGGTGGTGAAAAAAGGATCGTCAAATTCCTCCGTTAACCAAGTGGGCGGAGCCATTAACACAAGTATATTGTTACATTTAAACGTCTTGCTTGGTTAATCATTGTACAGGTTACAGAATCTGTTTGTCAATAATCACCTTTCATATGTCACGAGGCTATTTTCATGATGGTTGTGTTACAAGTTACACACACGCACACACACACACACACACACATTCACACATACACAGTTTATAGCAGGGGGCAGGGAAGTGCATAGGGTGTTAATGTACTTTCCATCCATTTCAAGTACCATTCTCAGTCTTCCTCTTTATTCTCACTCCATTAAGTCTTAAAATAGGCAAGGTTACAGTCTGTTCTTCAAACACTCATGATGTTACCATGAGAATCACTCATTAACATTCACGCCTGCTCAGATACATTCATTTTTTTTTAATTCAATATAATCACTATTTGCCATCTCGTTACATCAACAACAAAGAAAGATGTTTTTCTTCTGCGCATAATTTTTACAGCTCATTATTTGAATTATTGCAGTGACAGGTGGTGCATTGGTACCTGGGCCTTCTTTGGGTTTCTGTGTTCTGACTGTGAGAATGAGTTTGGCTTTGGACATATTAATGTCGGAAAATGTAGCCATTTGAAAGTGGGCGAGCTTGTGTTTGATTTTTGTTGCACACATGAGTAGCATTACTGAGGAGTGACTGAGGCCTCAGCACCACGATACTACAATACTGTTTGCTATTCTATGACAGAATGAAACTGATCATGAAGATGTTCATTCTGAGCACATCAGCCTACGACTATACAGTACAATAAACTGTGTCTGGAACGAATGTGCATAATTGGCTTAACCTTGGGGAAATAAGTTCTTGAGAACAACAACTAATTTTCCCCAGAAGAGATGCCTTGCTTATCAAATACAAAGAATGATGAAGAATAGCCAAGGGCACATGATATACAATAGACTACAGTGCGCCTCTTCATTTCATAACAGCTCCAGTCTCCACCCTGTGGCTCCACCCTTCTCACCGCTTGCCTTGGACTCCAGGCCACCCTGGGAAAATTATTAAAAACAGACGCAAAACAGCATGCTGGTTTGTCTTGGATCTGTAGCACACTAGAAAGCCTCAGGAACACATTGTTCTCAAAGGTAAATCTTTATTCTATAGATACCGCATGAAACCAGTAATCCATGAAACTGTGCCCGTGTTTGAATGTTGGGGTTAGAAACTTGTTGGAGCAGGTTTTTCTTCTTGTTGGAGCGTCACGCTTGTGCTGTATGTCGTTGGGTGCAACACAAGGCTATGCTAGACATGAGGAGCTAAACCTCATATGTTCTCTTTTAAATCAACACAATTGAATACATGAACACATTGAGGAGAAAAACTGGGAAACAGGAACTGTACAGTACAGTCACTGCTTCCAGTTCTTATTTCATCATACGGCAATTTAGTGTACGTTCTGAAATGTTTTTTTTCTTTTTTACAGCATCAAGACTGAGCCTGGTAATGACCATTCTTCAACATCCTGCTTGACTTAGTGCTCCACATTAAAGAAGAAACATGAGGTCAGGCCTGTAAAATTTCACTCCATAGTTATCAGAAAATGCTCGAAAGATCAGTTTTCCCCTATTGTCAGTAAAATCACATTCACGCACACATGCATGCAGTACACATTCAGAATAGACTTGTCGACACATGAACTGAAAATGTGCTGCGGTCCTAGCAAACCAAAGTTGAACTTTTCTTGGCCCTCATTTTAAAAGGCATGTTTGGTACAAACACAACTCTGCTGGCCAACAACATACCCACAAAGTAGGTGACGTAGCATGATGGCGGCAGGATCATGCTTCAGGGCTATTTGTTTTAAACGGGAACTGGAGCGTTAGTCAAAGTGGAAGAGCAATTACAAATAGTAGTCAGCATTATCGTGAAAGCTCTTCCGGCTCCGGCCCTCTTGTGTGGACTGTGCACGTGCGTTTTCCCCGTGCCGGTGTGGGTTTTCTCCGGGTACTCCGGTTTCCTCCCACATTCCAAAAACATGCACCATAGGTTAATGCAGTGGTTCTCAATTAATACTCAATTAATTCTCAATTTTTACTCACTCAATTCTCAATTAATACTAGGAAAAACTAGGAAGAGGAAAACATCTCCTCCCCCCCCCCCCCCCCCCACAACTATAAATTGTATCATTTGTCTATAAAATTGTAAAAGAACACCTTTGCATGACATTGTATCCTTATTAACGTATAAGAGAATAAAAAACAAAGAAATACGGACCAACTTACAACAAAGAATAGCTTTAGTAACCGGAACAGAAAAGATTTAAAGTGCATCTGAAATTCTAAAATTACATTAAATCCTTAATTTAACTATAAATATTTTTTGACTGACCATGTCTAACCATACAAAGACTGAAAAATAAAATTATCTAAAATCAATAACTAATAATGCATTCAAACTAATCACCAACATTATCTCAGGAGAACAATATTTTTTAAAAACTTTCATCAGCGAAACAAAAATATATAAAAGTATTTGTGCTTTTTCTTTTAACTTAATCAAAAATGTCTGGATTAATGGCTACAATGAGCACGTTTTGAAATGCACAGCTTTTCGAAGCGAGGTTTGGAGCAGGACACAGTAACTCTCGGCTCCTGCTCAATTTGTAGCCGGGACTTGTATTTCAGTTTACTGAAGTAGCGGTCACAAAGCGGCATGATTGCTGGCAATATTCGGCATGTTTTCGCTGGACAAAAAAGTCGAGCAGCTTATCAGCGTGATTGGGGTGTAATGTCTTTAAATGGCGCTTTAATTTATTTAGCTTCATGCTGTCCGCAACCAACATATGCAGACACAGTAAACTCACCGATCTTTCCTCGTCTGCCACCGTAGTCACAGTGAAGCCAAGTGATACATCATGGGTGCCCATTAGGTCGATCCTGATCTACCGGTAGATGTAAGACAGGTCCCAAGTAGATCCGAGGAGTGTCGAGGAGAAAAAAAACAACCAACCATTTGTGTGTCTTTATACATGTTAGTAATAATTTTTGTGTGTTAATGTACACTACACCCTGATCATCCATCTTATCAGTCTCATTTTCACCCAAAAAAATATTTAAAGAATAAATAAAGCAGATAAATCTTGAATTTACTGTGGCGCGTGATTACATCACCG
Organism: Hippocampus zosterae; assembly: GCF_025434085.1. Lineage (NCBI taxonomy): Eukaryota > Metazoa > Chordata > Actinopteri > Syngnathiformes > Syngnathidae > Hippocampus > Hippocampus zosterae. The sequence continues at coordinate 19,044,531 of NC_067452.1, forward strand.
GAAGCTGTTAGCTCTAAGCAGTCTGCAATTGCAGCTTGTGATCAGAACTGTTGCGCTCTATCTTTTATCGTCATTATTCTCATTCAGAGTTTGCTTCATGTACAATTCACCGAGGGCACGGGCAAAGAATAGGAATCTAGGAGGGCCCAGGGAAGCACTTTAAAACGGTACGTGTGAGCTACAGTAGGTAACGGGTTGCAAAAGTGTGTCACATGCCTCATTTTCAGGCTGTTTCTCATCAGGGCGTGTGGGTGCGTGCATGTGTGTGTGTGTGTGTGTGTGTGTGTGTGTGTGTGTGTGTGTGTGTGTGTGTGTGCGTGTGTCGTAAGGGTAGATCCCGGGAGGTTAGTTGACCGAAAAGTAGATCTTCGATGCAAAAAGTTTGGGCACCCCTGTGCTACATACACCTCGTCTTATTTCCTCCCTTAGAATGCTCCCTGCGCAAACTCTGCCAAAGAGAGCGCCACTGCCCCCTAACGTAGTGGAGGTGCAACTGAATGTTATTTTAGGACAGTCAAAAAATAAAAAGGCATGTTCCCCGAGGTCAAACGCGCCCCCCTTGACGGAGCCTGTTTGAGAAACACTGGGTTAATGGAGCGCTCGAAATAATCCCTAGGTGTTACTGTGAATGCGGATGGTTGTCTATGTGTGCCCTGCGATTGGCTGTCAACCAGTTCAGAGTATACCCGCGCCTATTCCCCGATGACGGCTGGGATAGGCTCTAGCATGGTCATGGGCCTTGTGAGGATAAGATTGGAAAATGGATGGATGGAAGGAGTATTTGTCAAGTGACATAAAAAAAATGTCACTTCGTATTGTGTCATAAAGTAATGTAAACTACACTTCTCAAACAACAGGTTGACCTTCTTTCTTCTGTATGGCGGTACAGCAATACCAAAATACAATGAATCTCAAGAGCTCATGTATGATATTAATTGACAAAAAACATTGATATAGTTGTAGTTAATTTCAGTTAGTTTTATAATTCTAAGATGTACCCTCAGTTAGTGTTGATTTTTTTTTAATAAAGCGCTTTCATTATTATTTGATTATTAGGTTTTCTCAATTTTAGGCTGTTATTGCATTAATTTTCATGAACTATAATCACTTTTGTGTCGACTCGCATTTAAAATGAGATTGTACAGTATTTGATTGTTTAATTCTTAAAACAGACACATCCCCTCTTTTAAGGTGTGTGCATTTGTTCAACCGTTTACTTCCACCTTCAAAAATATTTTTTTAAGTCATATAATTGAGTTGTGCAGGCAATAGGTCAAATGAGTGATTTTTTTTTTGCAATGATTTATCGTGGTCACATTTTTTATATTAAAAAAACTACATTTATGCAAGGGTGTGTAGACTTTTGATCGCTGTGAATGTGAAGATGATATTAATGACGGGTTTGTTTTGCAGAGTGCAGACCGCCTCAAGAGCAGAGATCCTGAGAGAGTTTGAGTCGACATGTCAGGCCCTCTCTGCTTGTGACAACAGGGGCTATAAGCATGAATTTGAGGTAAGAACATTTGTTTCATATTTCCGAGGAGAGAATACCTTTGCTTTGGCAAAGGTCAAATTTTATTTCGTTGCACACCCATTTGCTTCTTTTAGGAATGCTCTATAAGTAACACATTTGAACGGATGTGATTATTTGATAAATTAAGTTCAAGCATGAAAACTATAAATATTAAACATTTCCATCGACTGGATTCGAACAAAAATCTCATTGATATACTTGTAAAGGAGCTGAAAGATGTTGGTAAAGAGCTTCCAACCAGGACGGCGGACTTGGAGGCTAACAGAGAAAAGAACCGATACCCATACATCTTGCCATGTAAGTGCTGAACATCATTTTTTATAGTTTGTTTAGCAGTGTTTAGGTCTTTCTTTCTGTCAACCACGGTTTTTCCTACAGATGACCACTGCCGTGTGAGGCTGTCCATTCAAAACTTCCCCAACTCTGACTACATTAATGCCAATTTTGTCCCCGTAAGAGTTCATTCACACTCGCCTAAAAGAATATGATAGCGTGGTTTACACAGACGCACGGATGTCTCAACATTTGCATGCAGGGTGGAGGATCTGAGAGAGACTTCATCTGCACCCAGGCTCCCATGCGCAACACCATGGAGGATTTCTGGAGAATGGTTTGGGAGCAGAATGTCAGGATAATCGTCATGGTGACAGCGCTGCGAGACAGGGACTTGGTGAGATACTCTCTGACGACGTTGACGTGTGTGTATCAAGATATCCGTTTACAATAAATACATTCCTAAACATTGTGACGGGCAGTGAGTTTCGGACCTGGGTCATTTAGTGACCTAATCCACTCTTAATAACACCATCACGTCTAAACAATAAAATAATGTACAAAAATGAATATAACTTTGTGGCATTACAGAACAGAAAGAGATATTTTGCATATGTGAGGCTAACTAAAGCAAGAAACAAACAACTCCAAACCTCTACACTACAATATAGCAGGTCAAAAACAATATACTGTATGTCAATATTAAACCTTTCAATAAAATACATCTTAACACGAGATGCTGATGCAAGCGCGGCAAACCTTTTCTCCTACCTGTCTGTGTGACCTAGCTTGTCCACATACACTACATACGAGGCTGGGCTCTTGGTCGAAAGTTGATCTTGATTTACATTTTGACTTCTCTTCATCTGAAAAATATGACACCCCAGTCGAAGTTTACAGTTAAACTAAATTGACAACAAAATTACACACATTGTACATAAGACATGATTTGTTTTTAAAGTAATCACCAGTGCTAAAATCAATTTACAGTGCATCCCACTGACATGCTAATGGAATATTAGCATCGACCTGGGGAGTGATAGTCCTTCAAATAACGACTATTCACACACAGACACTATAGGAATACAGACGTATAGGTAGGATAACAATCATCTAAGGCGCCCAATCTGTTGAAAAATGAGTTCGATTAATAGAGCTCAGTAACAACTTATCACATTTTAAGGGTACAGTAATCCCTCGTTTATCACGGGGGTTACTTTCCAAAAAGAGCCCGTGATAAATGAAATCTGTAAAGTAGCCTTTTTTTTTAAATATACAATTATCAAGTGCCATCCCTTGTACCAAATACATGTGAAGATTTGCATATAAATTGTTTATTTAAAGCTACATGTTGACTTTTTGTCCAGGCGGTATACATCATCTATCACTCCGGCAAGCTTAACATACATATACTTTCACTTAATGTATAATCAAGTCAACTGTTTCTATGGGTGCAGGTTCTATGTGATGAGTATTGGTCTCTGGAACCAGGAACGGTTTATCACGGACCATTCCAAGTCACGACAATGGCTCGGAAACAAGGCCCAGACTATTTTATGTCCACCATTAACCTCAGACAGGTTAGAAGCAATTTGTCTTCCCAATTGCCACTTTTCACCAACTGTTAACTGAGGTGCATGCCTTTCGCACAGGTTATAACGCAAACTATGTTCACTGTGTTTTTCTATTTTTAGAGAGACTGTCCAACAGATCATAACATAACACACTACCACTATCCATCCTGGCCGGACCGGGGCATCCCCAGAGACCCATCCTCACTCTGTGCCTTTACAGATCACGTGCGGCAGCATTTGGACGCCATTCCACGTTTGGGTCCAGCTGTTGTGCACTGCAGGTCTGACCTCTGGCAATATCATCATGCTGGCAGCATGATGAACTGCCTTGCCATCCAGAGGCTTTTTACTTATTCACCGTTTACAATCCATCTGTGCTGTGTATATCAGTGCAGGTGTAGGCCGATCGGGGACCTTCGTCACGCTGATGTGGCTGATGCAGCTGTGCGTGAGGGGCATCCGGCCCAATATACGAGCTGCTGTGGCTGACTTACGACTACATCGAATGGGGATGGTTCAGATACTGGTAAACCCACAGGCGGGGGGGATCACAAAACGATTTGATATGTAGTCACACAGTTGCTGCAGAAAAGATCAAAAGCAAAGTGTGCAACAATGAAAATGCATTTAAATCTTTGTTAATATTGACAAGTGGAAGTTTGGAACTTGGTTCTTCAGTTGGAACTTATCTAACCTAATTCCCCCCTTAGTACCATCACTATAAGTGTAGCACAATCAATATTGATCTCAAAATGTGACAACAATTGAATAAAATACATCACACAGTAGCCAGAGATGCTTATTTTTAAATGTATTATTGGGTGCAAACTGTTTTGCTAGTCCTACTTGGCTTACCCTGACGAACCAACGAGAGGATGGAAAAATGTAATTGTGAGGAGAATTTGAAATCGGATAGTTAAGAAACAGTCCCGTTGCTATATTTTACATGGGCTAACATGGCAACATATAAAGGCTGAAATCTGATTGGACAAGAAAAAATAAATCTTGCATCCACAGATACGACCAAGAGAAATGTTGTAAAATATACATTGATTTTTAGGAATAAATTTACCAATTCATGATGACTTATTAGTTGATTGAAGGGAGATTGGAGGCTTGTTAAAATGTTAATTGTCTCTTGTCTCTTTACGTATTAGGAGCAGTACATATTCGTTCACCAGTGTCTGCTATACTGGCTGAGTGGTGGCAAGTCATCTTGGTGAGCAAACAGAAGCAGTACTTGAGCCATGAGTAGCAAACTTATTCAAATTATGTTTCTTCCCTGGAATATGAGTTGACATTTGATGACCGTTTACCTTATTCTGAATTTTGAACAGTTTAACCCCCTTACAACACACAAACCGAGAGCTGAGGAGGAGAAAGCGCCATCATAGACGGAAATCTCCACCGGGCCAAGCACAGAGCACATTGCAACAGATTTTACAACCCAGGAAGCTACTGCAGAGAATGCTACCCTCTTCATCACAGCTGAATCCAGGCCCACATGCCTTTTGACCTCGCAAGGGCTAAGGGGCCATTGACTGAAAGGGGCCCCGTTAATTTTTTTTTTTTTTTACACACTACCACCGTTAGAAGGCCCCAAATCCCGGATGGTACCCCTGCCCACGGGCAAATCATGTTTATAGTTCCATTTTGGGAAAAGATAGCTACATACAATGCAGCAACTGCACTCCTGCTCTATCACATGAAAACCAAAGCAACCTGCCACCAGGCGAGAGAAAAACACAAACCCGAAAGGCAGGACAAACCTGTTCAAAATGCTGGACTACTTTCAAGCGAACAATGCGGCTCCGACCGCACATTCGTCTGTCACAAAAGTTTGCCGCTGGTCTTTCTTGTATGTCGTCAGCTTTATACTGTGACTTTTTTTTCTCAATTAAATTTTGTATTGAAAAATCATTGTGCAGTATTTTATTATTACACAATGCAGGCTAGTAGTACTTAAGGATGCAGGTGCAGAACTGACACTGGACTTTACTGGAAAGGCAAAAACATGATATAGCAGCTGTACAAAAAAAAGTTCATGTTTCAAAACACCCCCAGGCACAGCCAGTCTTGATACATGGAGTAGAGTATTATACACTATAGAACATTAAGGGCTTGTGTCACTTGTTTGAGTCTTCCAACTCATATATTAAGCTGTGAATTTAAAAAACAAATTAATAAATTGCAGAATCATTTTAGGCTTGGTGATGTATTGAAGTACGGGCGACCCGGGACTGCTCCTGCTGCCACCTGTCCATGGTGTGGCGAGTGTTCAGAAACGTTTCTATTCCATTTGGGGGGTTGGGGAGGTCCAGTCAACAGTCAATGACATCAACTGTTGTAGCGCAACTGGCATCCCCTAATTTCCAAGTCCTTGGGTGAACAGACCCAAAAGCGGGAAAAACCAACAAAGACGTCACACCACACCCAGCCTCATTACGGCCAAGATGTTCATTGAAGACAGATGGAAGGAGGATGTCCATGAGAATCAGCAAAGAAATATATTACAGTTTTGTTTCTGGACAGCATATAAAGAACCGAGAGAGAGTAATGATTTAAAAAACACACAAAAAAGACCCAGAGTTAAAATAAGGTACAAATGATACCAGAGAGATCAGGTCCAATCATCCTTTGGCCAAAAAAAAAAGGAACAAAATAGCAGAGTAGTTCAATAATTCCTTTGAATAAGACAAAGAATTGCCTGCATTGATTGTATGTGCATTTCACATGTACAAGGATAGTGTGTACCCAGACATAATAATATGAACACATACATACCCAGGAGAGTACGTGAGAGGATCGAGAACTACTACTAAGTGAGCAATCAAAGGCCGGGTGAAGAAAAGGAAGCAGTCTTGTTCATGTGGCTTTTTCCTTCGGTCCAATTAGTGCGCACTCTCTGACATGTTGATGGTCTCTTGGATTTCACGGACAACAAGGATACGGGTCAGCGTCTGCTCCAACTCCTCTTTTGGGATAGGCTGAGTGGAGTACCAGATGGGGCTGTTTGGAGCCACGACGGGCTCCGGAGTCAAGTAAAAGGTGTCGTTACGTCCTTTGGCACTCTGCGGACTGAAGACAAATACATTGGGACAATTACACGAGGCATCTGTTAATGACTATTGGGTCTGTAAAACATGCTCATTAAATGTTGCTTGATATTGCTCTACCAATCCAAATTTTCCAAAGTTTTATTCAGAAAAACACATTATTGTTTCATGACAAAAAAAACATACTGTACTGATTGATGTTTGAGGATTGCAGTCAAGTCAAATTGATTTATACATCCCTTAACCATAGAACAGTCTCACAGTTGACAAATAAAAGGCATCCCTTCATCTGCAAATGCAGCCAACATGTTAGCCTCCAGAATATGGTAGGTCTATGAAATGTTCTACGTCTGAAAACTGTGATTGATCCAGACCTGAATTTATGTGCACATGTATTTGCAGTGTCCAAATCATATTCTGAAAATGTTAGAATGAAAGCTATTTTTGTATTTTAATGACATTGTTAGCCTTTTCTCTTAATACGCCTCAGAGAAAGAAATAGCATGTCGTTTACTGCACAAAATTGGTGATCGATTGACAAAATGTATGCGCACATTGTATAAGCATAACAAAATCATACCATAAAATCTGAGAAAGAAAGCTGTGATATTTTCTATTTTATTAATATTATAAGTGTTTTTATAAGAGCACACTATCAGGGGCCATTCCTCTGATTAAAAACATTCCTTTTCTTTAGGTGGGTTGCAAAAGATCAATGGCATTTGGTATGGTCACAAATTAAAAAACGATCTCAACACACCACTGCATTAAAGTCGAGAAATATTGTGGGGGATTTAAGGGGATTACATTGCATTGACCAGTTCCCATTTCGATTTAAAAACAAGTCACTAATGTATTGTTTCGAATGTATTCTTTACCATTTGAAGAGGTAGAAATCATACAGCTTGATGGGGCATCGCAGAGGATTTTCCGGGTCCTCAAGCTGCTCTGAGTACATGTCATCTGTGACTGAATAAACAGTTACAATCTTGTTAACCTTTAAACGCATGGCTTGATTGAGGGTGTGTAACCAATCTGTGAACTGTTAATGTCTTACCTTTCTGGCCAATGAATCTTTCTGTTGTTTTCAGATATCGGATGCTGGTGCTCTTATCTTTGGGATTACTTGGGCTTTTCCTGGTGTGTCTCAGAACTTTGGAAAAGGCAACCTTTAGATGCTGATCAATTGTCTTCAAATGAAAATACCTGTTTAAAATTTTAAAATGATGGTCTTACACAAACAAGGAATGACTCGACTTCTGTATGTGTGTGCGCGCGTGTGTGTGTGTGTGTGTGTGTGTGTGTGTGTGTGTGTGTGTGTGTGTGTGTGTCTGTGCGTGCGTGCGTGTGTGTGTGATGACATGACATGACATGACATGACATGACATGACATGACAACTCACTTTGTGTTGAAGAACATCAGCGTTGTAAGCAACGTGGATGGGGAATGAGCCCCAAGTTGTTTACATTCCCATAGCATCTCCTCTGTCACATGACTGGGGAGTATATAGCCTGGACGGGAATATAAATAGAATAATGATTAAATGGATATACAGCAGGCCTGTAGTTACAACACAAAAAAATGGAAAGAGTAGAGTCATTGAGGAATTGTTTGGTTACAGATTCACATAGATTTAAATAATAACCCCAAAGTTGTTTGTACATTTACTATTTCATACTGCATACCAACAGGAAAAAAGAAGGGGAAATTTAGTTCTAGGTTAATAACACAAAGACCCACTGCAAATTTGAATATGGTACATATTTTTGTTCTCACCGAGCGGATGGATAGACGGCGTCCAGGGTTGGAGAATCTGGTGCAAACTTTGAGCAAAGCGAGTGTAATACTGGTCTGAAAAGATGTCATCCACGCGACCATTATCAAACAGATACTGCAAGATGAGAGCATGGATTTAACCGCGGTCCACACAAACACAGAGGCGGCAAATGTATTTTAAGGGAGCCTACCTTTTGTATGCACAGAAAAACATAGTAAAGGACGTCCGCTTCATAGGGCTCCCCTTCCAGGCCGCGGGCCTCTATGGTCATTAGCGAAAGACCCATGCAGAGCTCAGCCACAGCACACGACACTAAGTCCTCCTGGTAGCGTAGCGCCTGCCGTCCTACAACACACAGGCAACTCACTTAACTGATGGAAAGGCAGACCAATACGTGTCATTAACTTACGGCCAATTGGAGCCAGTTTTTGTTGATCAGATTTATCCATCTCTGCGTTTTTCCGCTGAGCCCAAGCGCACCACACATCCAGCCCCTCATCTGGTTTGAGAGTGGCGGGGAGCAGAAGCTCCTGAACTTGCACTTGCTGCTGGCCTTGTCCGTCAACTTCTGTAACAACTGCTTGAGCCTGTAGATATGGTATGTTGACAAACAGTTCCCCAGTTTATGCCAAGAAATGTTACTCTTGCGTTTATATCGTGGAAATAAAAAGTCAACAAACCCCTGCTTGTATGTTCAAAACTTTCCCCAGAATTCATTCCAAATACAGTTCATATGTTCTTGTAGGCTTTTCCTGATAGTGGTTTTCCTCTTCGTGGAAGCCTGAAGGTTTTGTGCCAGCGCTGATTGCTATTTCAAGCTGTTCATAACGCATTCTTTCCAAGGGTGTTTGAGAGCTATTGTTTCATTTTGACCACATTTTTTAAAATGCTTTTTAATGTTTTGTGCAAACACAACACTGCCCAGCTCGAAGAAAAAAAAACCCACCACCATAGCTAAAATGAAGTGTGGTGGTGGCAATATCATGCGTTGGGGCTGCTTTGTTTCAGTTGGAACTAGGGGGCATTACATAAGGTTGGGGAATAAATAGTTCCATATGGCACCCTGTGTTATCATAAAACCTCCAGGCATCTGCTAGAAAGCAAAAAAGTTAAGAAGAGCTTATCAGAGCATTAGAAACGTATTTGAGGTTAATCAGTGGCACTTCATCTGGTGACAGGTATGTGCTGATTCCTATTTAACAAGAGTTTGAATGTTATTGGCTAATTCTGAACACAGACAGATCACTATATAAGAGTGTGGACACACATTCTCGTATCACAAAACATTGTATTTGAACGGAGGTGTTCAGACTTTTCATATCTACTGCACTTGCAACGAAGGTTGTACCTGTACAGCTTGTACCTGTAGCTGCTGTCCATCCTGCCCTGTTAGTCCCTGTGTGTGTAGCACTTGCTGCTGCGGGTCCCAGATAAGTGACTGTGTAGTATTGGAGTAGCCCTGCACTGCGACTGGGATGTGGATATTTCCATTCATCAGCTGAGCAGGGAAGAGTGTGTTTGCAGCCAACGTGTGCACCACTTCTTCTTGTCCCCCCATTCCTGCGGTGCTTGTTATGCTGGAAACGGCCTGAGCTGTCTGACTTTGACTGGAAGAGTTTTTCAATTTGTCGTTTTCCACAGCGACTTGTGTGGGCATAGTGGTCATGGTTGTAGCGTTGCTCCCGGCGACCTGCACAGTTCCATAGGCTTCCTGGGGGATGGCGATGTGTGTGACCTGCTCCCGACCTCCGGCCCCAGCAGGGGCAGAATAGACAGGAATGGTCCAGGTCTCCCCTGTCGGACTGGTGATGGTGCCTGTAGCACTGTAAAGGTGGGAGCTGTCCACTGTTAGGAGGTCTGGTCGCAGGGAGACATAACTCTGCTGCTGACCCTGTCCTTGTGGAATAGCCAAGACTGTTGCCACTTGCTGACCAGGTAGGGCGTAAGACACCGTGATGGGCATGTCCACCTTCCGTTTCTTGGCAGGCTGGAGGACACCTGCGCCTTGGGATGTGCTTCCCGGAGCCCTCCTCTCAACGCTCTCCTGTTGCTGAGTGGGGGAGAGGGCCCCCACTGTTTGAATTTGGATCTGTTGTCCACCGGCAACAGCCGCCACCAACTGGGCTTGGAGCTAACACAAAGAAACACATTTTATCTGCTGAATGCCAAGTGTAATTGTCAATGCCACATCAGGGGTGTCTTTGTAAACGTTCATACTTGTTGTTGTTGCTCCTCAGTGAGATCCCCTGGCTGAATCAGCTGTGCTGTTGTCACACCTTGAAGCTGCTGATGGGATCCAGAGGGCACTTGGAGGACCTGACCTAGCATGTGACCTGGCTGCTGGCCAATCTGCACCTGATGCATAATCACAGCAATATAACAACATTGAAAGTGATGCATGAAAAGAGAAAATGGACCAACCTGTATAATTTGTTGATCGTCATTCTCCTGCTGAGCTGTCGACTCTTGGATCTGCTGCTGCGGCTGAACTTGCACCTGAACCTGCACAAAAAAACAGACATCTCAGTTCTGATGGCGCCAGCTCCCACATCAGGTTCAAATCAATGTGTAGCATTTAGTCTTACCGGACACGCCAGTTCCAGAAGCGAGCCTGCTACTTCAGTGCTGTCTGTGTAAATGCAATTGGCATCTTGCTGGTACACCATGGTTGTGGTGGTGGTTGTAACATCTTCACTTTGCTGGCTGAACTCCTGCAGTGCATCTGGACCCTTACTGGCCAAGGACTCGAGGAACTCCTTCATACGATGCTGGGGGATACTCCGAGCTTTCTGACGGACAAGCTCCTCATAGGAGCTCGTGCCATCCAGGGAATTATTCATGGTTGCCCACAGTTTTTATAAAAGAGAAGCTGTGGAAAGATTGAGAATAAAGACCATCTTTATTGGCGAAATATGTTAACGATCATTTTCCCAATATAAGCTCCAGTTTAAATCCACATGAGTCATTGATAGTTAGATCGATGAGGTGGCTAACGACCTAAATAGGAAATGGCTTAATGTTAACACACATTAATACCCGCATGATCAGAATCAGTTGAAGTGGCCAATCACACACAAGGCACTGGAGTCACTCTATCAACGTTGACAATATAACAAAATATACATTGAACACATACAACATCTTGGACATACAAAGCCTGTTTCAGAAAGGTTCCAGGATCGGATTTATTTCAAACCCAAACTAACAGTTTTGCCATTGAATGTGGGCCATAAGATCATGGACACTGGGGTATCCACGACAGTTGTTTTATTCAGTACGTGAGCCAAGAGCGAGAGGACAACTCATGGCTGCTTTGCCTTGAGCATCCTTACCGATTCTAAATTTGAAAGTGACGGCCGTAAAGAGGGACAGCAATGCTTACTTCGCAATGCCAAAAAATCATGACAAATCAAATTAGACTGGAATCTAGAAACCTCAACTCGGACAAAATGTGACACTGTGATCGTAGACTCATCTGCAGTTGCTGTCAGGTATGCACCCTTGCTGTCTTGCGCCTTCTCACAAAATCGTAGGAGAACACGAAAGGGTTAATTCAAAGTACCCGTAGTCGAGCTGGGGACAAAAGCGCGCTCACTTTCCAAATCCGGCACAGCAGCCACTGAAATAAACGTTTACTAGACCCGCTGTACGGAGCAGTTATTTCTCACTGCTTGATAGGACACATTCGAGCTCTATGTAATATTGTTTGTAACTGATTACACAACACGCCAGTTTAGCCATCCGTACGGCTAATAGCCGCATGTTTGCTTCACAGCCACATATGGCTTATGTAGCGAGCGCAATCGTTTGCATCTGGCTCCTCGTACGGGGGACAGTCTGAAGGTAGCGCGACATCTTGATGTTTGTGACGATATGCAAATGAGTGTTTTTCTGTTAGCGGTCTCGCTAACAGGCAACGGTTTTGCAGACCGTTAGCATTAGCTACCTCTCTTCCTCAACGGTGCCGAGTCTCGGGCCGCCCGCTTTTCTAGCCGCGAAACGGCGCTTCTTTTTCGTCAAGGAAGCAAATGTTTTCTGTGTTGCCTCCCTATGGCGGTTCGGCTTCTTCTTTTTTATAATTTGTTTAAAGCTGAAAGCAGATTTCCCCCCTTTTTCTTGACTACTTAAATTTCGCTGGGCGCCATTTTACAACAGCGCCTCCAGACCAATGGGCACGCGAAGTGTAAACCTGGCCTGCTCTCGCGGGATTACGAACGCATGTTCTCGCAGGAATTGGCGCCGAGCGAGCATTCATTAAAGACGCCACACGCTGACTTGGGCTGCACAAAGAAAAGGCTAGATAGCGGTCTACCTTAAAAGCTTGATAATCCAGACAGTTGTTCTTAGTGGTTCACGGGCATCTCAAGGTTTTAAGGTCGTCTCATTGAGATACTAGGACAATTCGAGTGGTTCTTGCCAAGGTCCGGGCAATGAAGGATTCATTCCCAGTTCCACCAGTGCGGGGAATTTTTTTGTCGCTTAATTTTTTTCAAAATTTATTTTATGAATGGCATTGCAACAACGCAAACAGAAAACGACACGACAAAACAATTAAAAGAGGTCCAAGAGGAACAAAGTGCCTGGGTAGCAGCAGACGGTCTAATTTCATACAAATATCTTGTCAATTTCCTTTTTCCACTAATGTTCAGATGTAGTTCTTGCAGTCTCAGTCTGTGGTTTTATTTTTCCATTTGAAATATTTCTTCAATTGATGGCTATCCTCTGGTTCTTGTGTTTAGGTGTTGTGCTTTTGCTTGAGTGAAGTTCAGAGTTGCCTTGAGTATGAAATGTGCCATACAAATAAATATGCCTTGCCGTTGATGGAATGAATTCTTTAATCAAATTCCCTTTTTTGATTTTCTTTTTTTCTTTTGTAGCAGCAATTTTACCCAAATATTCATCCCTCCAAAGAATAGTGGGGTCCTGTGATAAGCAAAATTGTGTTTATCTTACTTAAGTAATGGTTACCAAGAGTTACATTTATTCTTACTAAAAAAAATTATAATTTGATTAGTAAAATAATCCATTTTACATCCACATTTGCCCTATTTATTAGGGCTATCTCATATGCATGACCTGGCCCCTCTGTCCCAGTAGCTTATAGACCAACATTTCAGGTTCCATGGTGTTAATAGTTGTATACCTTTGTAATTTACAACAAATACAATTCAAAATTGTATTGATATTTATAAATAAATTACAATACATCCAAACAGAACAATATCATATTGGTAGCCAATGTTTAATATTGCTTGAGAAGGACTCAGGCCAGGAGCCATGGCATTAATGTTCGAGTCCCGCTTCAAATGCCACAGAACGTACCAAACCTCGCTCAAATCCCGTTGATTGCTTCCACACGTCTTTTACTCCCTACACGTTCTCCTTGCATTGCTGCATGTGTGATGTGATCGGTTCTTAGTAATATACAGTAGTGCAGGGGTCCCCAAACTTTTTCCTGTGAGGGCCACATAACTTTTCCCTTCTCTGATGGGGGCCAGTGTCAGTTTGTAACATCAATGATCGTAGAGGAGCTTAAAAAAAAATATTGTTTCCCATAAAGCCACACATGACCAAATAACCCTTTCCAGGTTCTTTACAGAAAAAAAGTCAGGACACAAATAACAACACTATTAATGAAATAAATAACCCTCTCTGATTTCTTCACAGAAAAAACAGGAAATAAATAATAACTCTCTCGCTTTATAGCCCCTTGAGATCCACAAAATAAGACTTCTGCCATCTACGAGAACACCACCCATCTTGTCTTGTTTATGTCTGCTACCGTCTTGTTCACGTGTTCTACTCATTGATCTGAGACACAACTAAAACACTGAAACATTCTATGGTGTGTAAATAACTTTGTGACCTTGATTTCAACCCTATTTCCGTCATAGGTAATTTTGCCCCGAAGACCACCTTTGTACTTTTTTTGGTGCAGCTTCCATGGAAATGTGAATAAAAACAACATTTCACTTTTTCTGCAGTTGGGGACAATCTAGGAAAAATCATTAAATTTCAAGTTAAAAAATTATAATTTAGGAGGTTTTTGGGGCGTTTTTAACACAGTGACGGGTCATTTTGACCCAAGGACAACAGGAGGGTTAGAGGGCCTGGTCAAATGTGCCCTTGGGCCGTAGTTTGGGGACCCCTGCAGTAGTGTATTGAATTTCCCCTTGATGGATTAGAGCAGCGGTTCTTAACCAGGGGTTCGGTAAATCGGCCTCAGGGGTTCGACGAAGTCTCTACCATGGAGGGTAAGACACACGCGACTCAACATGTCAATTACTTATGACACGCCCACTTGCCCATCACTGGCTGCAGATGATCGCATGGCATTGCTCGTCAACTCAGTGCTGTGGGAAATTTAGTTCGTTCAGTAGTCAACGTATGACCGTCGGGATAGTACATTGTACAAAAAAAACGTGATATACACAGTATATATAGTTTATTTTTTTCACTAATTAAAAACTATGAAACTAATGAGAGCCCATTTGAATGATTGTAGTCACTCTATTCCAGTGTTTTTTATCCTTAGTGGTACCGAACCCAACCAGTATATGGACATTCACTGAACCCTCCCGGTTCAGTGAATGGGATCTCATTAGGTTAATCAGTGTGTGATTCGTGAGTAAGGTATATTTGTTCCTTTTTGAAAACCAGACAACTGTTATTTCGTAATAAATTTTAATTTTCCCTGATACTCGAGCGCACCCTCTGTGATAGAAAGATATGCTTTGCAATAACGTTTTTTATTTGACAGCATCACCTCTGTGTCATACAAATCAAGAGACAATATCATTACGAAATTCAGGTACATTCTTGACAACTGGAATCTGTCAAGAACCTTTTGCTCCCTTGACAGAGGTATCAACGAAGGCACAACGAAGGCACTCCTAAGACCTCTTGCAACTCTTGCAAGGCATGCATTTTTATTCTGTTTTTATTTTCTATTTGATATTTAGGCTAATTGGGACCTGATGAGTGTAAAAACAAATAATTATATTTTTACTTGATGTAACGTCCTCGTAAGTGGACGCCAGGCCCTTAGTCCAAAATTTCACATTATAGTCTTGAAAACCAAAGATGTCATGTCCACACATGTGGACGCCAGGTCAATCAATAAGGCAACAGTGAGCAATTAGAAGTGCTCATACTTTCATAATGACGTTGCAAATTTTGATACTAAAGAAGTACTTCCAGTCTCCAGTAAAATGATGGGACATTGTAGAGATTTCAAACAATAATTCAAATTAAAAAAATATTTTCCAATTTAGATGCATATGGAAGAATGACATGAATCAGACCAAATATGGGAACTGCAATCTTCACCAAAGTAGTTGCTGGGGTTCTGCATGTATCTGTGGGCTCTTGGGAAGTAGGACACATAGCTTGATCACATTTTGAGACTTAAATCTTTCCCGGATCCTCCTTGAGAGTAACTGTCCTGTTGAAGACCAGCTGTAACGACAAAGGAGCCAGTGAATACAAAACAGAAGCATATAAGAGGCAGCACGTGCTTACAGGAAAAAGAAAGAACTATGTGGTTCTATTATGGCTATTAATGTATTCTATTTTCTAAGATTTAGCGTCAAGCAGCTCTTTTAATGTACCTTGTCTGAAGTGCTGTCAGGGTCCAGGGAGAAGTAGCCAACTCTTTCAAACTGGAATCTGTCAAGAACCTTTGCTCCCTTGACAGAGGTATCAACAAAGGCACTGTTGACCACTTGCATCGAATTCTACATTTGGGGGAGGGAAAAGTTGTTGTTTTTTAAATAAACTACTACAATCCACCGATGATGCAGGCATATGAGGACCACTCACTGGGTTGATGTCACTCAGGAAACCGTTGGGAACCTCAGCTGGATCCTCCGGATGTTTGTGTATGAATCTACAAACATGTTCAGAGTAGAACATTAATATCCATTCTTTGGAATGCACATACATGCACAAAATTCGTCCAGGCTCTGATCCTTTCTCATTTTACTTCTATGACTTATTTTTCCAGGCACTGCAATTTTTGCATACTCCTTTGGCTATTCATCTGTATTTTTGCTAATTCACCAGCTACTTTCCACTTCGATGTGGTTAGTCTGCTGGACTGACTGTTGTCTTGACTACATGTTCTTGCTTGTCAGTTCAGACGTCTGTATTCCTGATATACATTACAAACCAAGTAGTAGGTGCCTGTGTTTTCGGAAGTGAGGCCAGAAATGGCAACAGTTGTACATCTACTACAATTCATTTTGTAGTCTTCGTACCATGCATGAATACTTCTATTTTTCCCCACAACATTTATACCAATACAACGAATACAATCCATAATGCTGGTATGTATGGTGTTCTTTAGGTGATGAGCAGTGTTGGCTTGCAATTAGGACCAAAAGGTTCAACCTTGTTCTTATTAGAATACAACAAAATCTCCCAGATAAACTTGGGAAAACATGTTATGGACTTTTTTGGAAGCATTTTAACAAGGGTGTGCAAATGTCTTATATACACTGTGAGTGGTGTTATGAATGAATGACAACTTACAGTCTTTCATAGATGCGCACTTCGCACACAAGTGGCTGGCTGACCCAATGGATGAAGGCCTTCGGTTTCTCTGCTGTATCAGAGCTGCAGCAGCTCACTTGAAGTTCTACCACTTTACCCTGAGCGTCCTGCAACAGAGGATGCACGCAGGGTAGGAACAGACGCTACCAAAAGAAAAATGCTCATCTCAAAATGAAACCTACTGTGTCGTACCTTGATGATCTTCTTCACAGAGATGACATACCCGGCATGCCTCAAGCCTACGGGTTGTTCTGGGGTCAGACGCTTGTAGCCTTTCTCCATCACCTCGAAAAAAAAAAATTATACCATCATTTTCCATCCACAGAATACCTCAGGCATGGGTATTTTTGTGTGTGTCAAACCTCTCTGAAGTCACTTTGTTCAATGAAGATGTTGCTTTTAAATGGCACAGTGTGGCTGCCTTTAGCTTCATTAGCAGGGAAGTCTGGCACTCGTACTTCTGACTAAAAGAGGAGGGGATGAGTACTAATGATATCATCAAGACAGAATCAACAGTCCTCAGGCACAACACAACGACAAAAGTATTGTGTCAACTGGCACATTTAATCCTGAAAAAGGAAGAAAACATGGTACGCTCAAGCTTAGCCCCTGATCTGATTGATTACAGTATTTAAGTCTGAAACCTTTGACCACAGAAAGCATATGAAACATACCTTTGAGTCCTCAGGAAGGTTTACTATGGTGACTTTAAGAGGTTCCAACACGGCCATGGCTCGTGGGGCTGTCTCGTTGAGCACATCCCTGACACATGCTTCCAGAAGATGCGGCTCAGTTGTAGTCTGGGAAACGGTGACTCCCACCTAGAAAAGGTGTCAGAAATGCGTGCGACTCTCTATCCAGTCCTCCATTCATCCTGCTTACCCGAGCGCAGAAGTTGTTGATGGCCTCCGGTGGGAAGCCTCTCCTCCTCAGTGCAGTTAAAGTAAAGAGACGAGGGTCGTCCCAGTCTCTGCAATTACACAGGATATATCATATTGAGTTTTCTTTCATGAAGATTTGACACTGTTGTGTCAGGAATACTTTTGAGGTTATAATAGTCAGTACAGTATTGCGCATACTGGTTGCTTTGTATGTCCACTTATCTCTACATATTTGTAGTTTAAATGAGCAATAATAACAGTTTGAATGTCAAAAGTATATTTTGACTAAAGGCTTCTGCCAATGTAAAATTCTGATTCCACATGGGACGTTCACTTTAATGTCATCTGATGTGAAAAATAAATAAAAGAAAAAAACGGTTAAACATTTTTTCCCATTTGCAATTTTACCTGACCACTCCTTTCTCCACCAATTTGATGATCTTCCTCTTGGACACCACAGTGTAGGTGAGGTTCAGGCGGCCATATTCCCACTGAACAGGGCAATACAAGTCCAGAGCATTGCATAGCCAATAATATGATGATCGCCTGCCAAGAAAAACACAAGCAGCAGAGGGAAATGTTCATGCCAAATCCATTAAGGGTGCCTCAGCGAAGGGTAATGATAATAAAATGGAGAAAAAAAAGTGATCAATGCCAACCTGGCCTGGAATTCTTTGGTGCAGAGCGAATGTGTGATATTTTCAATTGAGTCACACAGACAGTGGGTGTAGTCATAGGTAGGATAGATGCACCTGGAGACAAACATTCGGGAATTGGGGACATTCATATTCATGGGAAATGAGAATGGTGAAAAGAACAGCGCTCGAGACAGTTAGCCTACCATTCATCTCCAGTTCGATGATGCGGCGTGTACTTGATTCGGTATGCCACGGGATCCATTTTCCCATCCTCCATGACGGTCTTCATCCTGAGTGTAAGCTCTCCCTCAGCAAACATTCCCTTTTTCATCCTCTCAAACAAAACCAGAGATTCTTCAATGGGACGGTCTCTCCAGGGTGATGGAGGAGTATTGTGGCCTTTCAATTCCTCCCCCTTCTGGTGGCATACATACGCATGACCCCTGTGGGAATTCAATTTCAAAAATGAATCCCAATTGTGCTTTTGCAAACACACACACACATGCACAGCGCACACGCACGCAAACACGTGTTATGCTCACCTGCGAATCAGTTCAAGCGCAAGATCATAGAGTTGCTGGAAGTTGTCCGATGCATGCGTGACTGCATACGGCGTGTAGCCTGAGGAAAACCGCAACATTATTCAGATACTGATATTCTGCATGTAGAAAATCCTCATCACCAACTTACCAAGCCATTCTACCATTTCTTTGATGGCTGTGAAGTATTTTTCCTCCTCTTTCTCTGGGTTGGTGTCGTCATATCTCAGGAAACAAATCCCATTGTTTGCCTGGAGAAACGGGTACGTGTAAAAGGAAGCTGCATTGTTTGAAGGGAGATTAAAACGGAAGAAAGGACCTACCTTTGCATAACCAAAATTAAAGTTAATGGCTTTAGCGTGTCCAATGTGAAGGATACCGTTGGGCTCAGGAGGGAAACGGGTACGTATCTACAACAGTTGAGACGTCCGTCAAATTTGAATGGATTCTTTTAGTATTATTTCTTTTCTACACCTGAGCTCACCTGTCCACCAAAGAGCTCCAGGTGCTTTTTGAGCAAGTTCATAGTGTTTGGTGTAACCACATAGCCCTCAGTTGTATAGTTCTCACCTGCATATTGGTTAAGAGGGACAGCGCATTCATGCTTAGTATGGATAACATTCACGGGAACTCATTTTGCAGTTGTTTCATTGGTCACCTGGTTTGTGAAACTTCAGGGCTTCTCCCCTGAGCTGTTCCATGAGTGACTTTCCCTCCACGACTGTGGTCTCACCTAAACAATGCATAAAATACATAAACGACAAACTTAACTGCAGACAGACAACCACGATTGTCCAATCCCGAACCTTACCATTAAGTGCCACCTCCTCTTTTTTCATCTTCACCTCATTCTCAATTTTATTTTTCTGGGTCTGCATTGCATTTAGAGAAACAGTGTGATTAAAATGTCAATAATTGCTTCACTTCAGCTAGACATATGTGAGATAACACTGTGTGAAGATCTAAGGAGTTGGTTGGTTTGTTTAACTCGAATACTGGAATGTGTGAAACAGAGCAAGCCTAACCTAGCCCAAATGGTAACAATCTCAGTTGACAACTAATATCCGAAATTATCATTTGTCATGTATTTTTGATCCACACTAACAGATTATTTGCTTGTTGAAAACAATTTCAGTAGGTTACCCTTTTGCTAAATACCTTAGATTTCTTCTCAAGGTCAGCCTCTGTCTTGGGGCCTAAGAGGTGCAGGACCTTTCGAACCAAAGGTGAGGTACTTTAGCTAGTCGGCTAAAGGCAAATGCATTTCATTCAAACATTCAAAATGACAGATCTGTGCCATACTGTAATCCCAAACCACCGTTCTTCAGACCAACCTGCATGTCCATTTCATTTTTGAGAACTTTCCCATCAGCCCATTTAAGAGCGGAGCGCAGCTCTCCTGCAACAAACACCAGAACCACGATTTTGGTCCCCCGATTGCACAACATCACTTGTTTCAGAAATATCTGCTCAGCTAGGAGAGTGATCGTACCCATTAGCAGGCCCACATTGAAGTGGTACCTCTCCTTTTCAAGCTCTTCTTTGTGCTTCTTTATCACAGACTCCACCTGCACAACAATGTCCCATCACTGAGCGGTGTACAATAAAACTTGAAAGTCGCACATGTGAGTATCTACTTACGGCATCTTCAATCTGCTCTGGTGTAATGACCACACCCACTCCACAGGCTTCATTAAATTCACTATTGTTGAGGGGGTCCTGAGGATGAGTCTTCACAAATTCCAAAGCAGCTGCAGATTCAGAAATGTTTCAGAATAGAAATAGCACAATGTTTTTTTATAGTGTGCAAGCAGGTCAAGGGGAACAACATAATACAAGAATTCAAATTCTCTGTTAAATATCAATCTGGCCTGATATTGAAAGCAAACTATCAGTTTGGTTTAGGTAACGATTAATCTAAATCACCCTGGTTTACAAGGGCGTGTGACTCATTTCTGAAGGCAGGTAAAGACATAACAGTTGACAAACATGGGCAGTTGACTGGTGCCCCAAGTTGACCCGAAACCTGCAGTAGCAATAGATATGAAGTGGGAGAGAGGCATGAGTGACACTTTTCATTAACACAGCTTTGTGAAGACACTCCAAGCATTAAAGCAGTTTAAATGGTAAACTACATACAATGTTGATCAATGTTCTTATTAACTACAATAATAGCGTTGATATGATTCACTCATTAGATAATAAACCCCAGAAGGATTTTCAGTTTAATCGATGAACACCGTTATGTGAAGATAAGATGTTTGTCAGTGCAAGATGGCACCATAGTTGGGGTTTTTCCCCATGTTTTATCTTATGTGTCCTGTTGTATTATTTTAAGTTAAATGTTCTGTAAGGTGGTTTGTTACAGCTTTTGCTGTTGTGAAAGTGCTCTGTAGAGAAAGATGTATGTGTAAAATGTGACTTTGCCTTGGGCCAGAAAATTCCTATGTAGGCCCCGGCCTATGTGTGAGGCGTTGCATGCAGAATGTCACAATACCAGCAAGTTGTTGCTCTGTGGTTATTTTGCGCAGAGCTATGTTTTCTGCGAGGAATGCTAGACGTTTTGTGTCTTTGAGGCGAGAGGCCAGGCTGTACAACAATGTCCCTGCTGCTTTGTCCACGTCTGTTGCTCCACTGACACTGCGAGCCTAGAGAAATAATTGAAAGCAAACCAGAAATAATGAAGAACATCAACACATATTGTAAACTTCGTTAACAACAACAACAACAAAAAACACCAGCAACATGCATCTAAAAGTGAAAATGAAATCCTGCGACCCTCACAACTACAGCTGCAAGGCACTCAAATGAACAGAAATGCGTCCCTGCCAATCGAGTAATACATATTTTAAAGGTTGTTGTAAAACAATAAGTGTTAAGCGCCTGTCCGTCACAGCTGTCCCTACTATGAGTTCCACAAATAGATGGGGGGTGTCAAACCTGAACGATTGCGCTCTTCAAGGTGGCGCTCAATGCTGCATTTTTCAGCGTTTCTTTCACTTTCTGCTCACTAAGCCCAATGGAAATGAAAAGTGTCGATGTATCGTCCATTTTTCACTTTTCTCCGACAGGTCCAGGCGAACACTGACACACCACAGCTCCACAAGGCACAGGCTCGCTTCTGAAAGAGAGAAACCACTTCCTTTTCGCATCAAAGGGGGAAAGGCAAAGAACATATGAGCCAATCGGAAGTCGTGAATTTCAGCGATGTCAGCGAATCATGTAATAGTTTAATAGAAGCACCACCTACTATAAGGAATATAGCCAATCACATCGACGTGTCATTCTAGTGTTACGAACTACTACTAAATGAGAACTATTGCGTCAGAATGTCATTACAGACATTTTTTTCTATTAATCATGAAAGTAGGACCACACACTTGTACTTATTTTAGATTCAATTTGAAGACGAAACGGAACACCCGGTATATGTTGTCATATCACATTTTCTCCGGAAAGAGTGTGTGCGCGCGCGTGTGTGTCTGTCTCAGGCTATGATGCAACCTTTTTTTGTTTTCCGTGAAATAACACTGTCGCTAAAACAACTCAAAAATTGTGTAATTTGGGCTTTCGTCCCAGTCAGACTTTTTAAAGTAAAATGATTGGTATTTGCTTCTCAGTCTTTTGAAATTATGAAACAACGCTTATAATTGCATGAAAACGCAATGTAACTTCAAATTGATTAGCATTGTTGACATTTCATAATCCACCATCGCTAATAAACACTAAAATGAACAATATTTATATAAGGTTCCGATTTTGGTATTTTTGCCCACGAAACAACTTCGTGAAAGTCACTTCCTTTGAAAAATGGAAGTTGGCCGACCGTTTGGATCGCTGTATTCATAGTAATGGTATGTTGCCAAAATATTTTCTTTTTTATTTTGTGTGCTTACTGCTCAAGCCTTACTATTACTACTAGTATTCATAATAATAATTTTCACCCGGCCCATGTTTGGATAAGCCGTTCAGATAATGGACGTATGGATGAAAAATTTCCAACTTTGACAGGGGAGCTGATCACTTCCGTTCTGACGTCATCGAAGTTCCGCCGGCAGACTGGCTGTAAACAAGGGCGACAAAGATGCAACTCGAGATTCTTTCCACCGTAGTAATATTTTAGATGCACCCATGCAGGCAAACTAATGCGTAAAGGTATGGCAACACATGCAAATCTTTCATCAACACCAAACGCGTGGAGGGCTTTGTCCTGTGAGAAGTCAGAGCTGCGATTGGATCTTACTCTTGCTTGTGGTCAGTCGTTCCGGTACGTCAGTTGACACGCGTTACCCACGGTGAACCCTGCAGTTTACACGGGGAAAGTCTCACAGCACACCACTTAACAAAATATTTCTGAAATAATGTCGACGCAGGTTAATTATGCACATTCTTCCATCTACTGGAAGCGCATTGAATTGTTCCGACCTGTCATCGTACTATATGTGGCATAGATTCACCAGCAACGACACATCATTTGTATTGCTTCAAGACAAGCAACCAGTCGCATTCAAATTCAAACCAAGGATAAAGATAATGCGTATATTTTTCCACAGCTGGAGGGAGACGGCAGTCGACCACTGGACTGGAGTGATGGGAGGAAAAGTGTGGACTGTTACTCAGACAGAGGACACTTTGTGGTACAGCGTGTACAAACCTAATGACATACAAGTGCACAGAGAAGTCAAGGCAGGAAATGGTGGTGTTTCCCTCAATGAGAAAAACGAGTCACAGGTGAAATGTGAAGCATCTGTGAAGGAGGAGGTAGCGACTGTAAACCTCCAGCATGATGAGGACGAAGCCATGTTGAGAGATTACTTCCAAATGAATGTGAATTTGAGGAGTTTGTACAGAAAATGGGGAGCGGCGGACCCCCACTTCCAAAAAATTGCTGACACCTTCACTGGTCAGTATATGCTTGTATGATATAATTTATCAACATCTAATAACTCACATTGAAACACATTCACATTTCCTTTCCACAGGTGTGCGAATGCTCCGTCAGGACCCCACTGAATGCCTCTTTTCCTTCATTTGCACCTCCAACAACCATATATCTCGTATCCAGGGCATGGTGGAGAGGTTGTGTGAGGCCCGGGGTGATCTGCTCTGCCAGCTGGATCAAACCTCATACTACGACTTTCCTTCACTGTCCGCATTAGCAGGTGCAGTGTGGCGGGTTGTTATGCACTCATACTTTGCCCTTGCGTTGTGCCAGTGTACTAGTGTCAACCTCAAGGCCCAGGGGAGAGTTCTGTGTCTCCACAGCATTTTTTTTCTGATCTACTTAATCAAATAGTGTGTTGTCCTGTGTCAAAGGCGCTTTAAAAGTCATTAAATGCATTTGTGAAAAATTGAGGACTTAAATTGCATTAAAATACATTAAATGTACCGTAATGTCCAAGAACATTAATTAAATTAAAACACCATGTGTAGGCTGCCGATTAGCAGCTAGCACTGAGCTACAGACGACGGCTCCCAAAGTGTTGTATAGTCACTACTAGACCTCTTTGAGAACCAAGAGCTGGGTGTATGGCCGACTTGTCACGTAGAGTGACTCCAAATCACTTACTCTTTAGATGTGGATCATATTTTATTCAGCAACTCTTGAAGATAGCTCGTGTAACACGATTGATGTTATTTCTGGCTTGTTTGGAAAAGTCAGGTTTTGGTGAAAATTGAAAATCCTTTCTTCCATTATTGTGAAGTTAATTTAAAAACATGTCTTCAATTTAATGTTAATGGGAGTCAGCACATACCTGCCATCCTCTTTAAAGTTCTTTTGATACATCTGAAATACATGTCTGATGTTCTAGTTGGCTTTTCCTGAAACATTTTCGATGCAGTTTTGTGAGTCTGAGACTTTATGAATTTGAAAATATTCTTTATTTGTTAATATTGAATTTATTTTATTTATTTTTACTGGTTGTACTGGAGAAAAGAACGTTTTTGATTCACTTTGTTTTATGTCACAAACACTTTGAATATGGACATCTAACAATACTAACATTGTTATGGATATGTAGAGTTTTGATATCCACTGTATGTGGTGTCATGGCTAACAATGTGCCTGTACTACACAGTGTTTTCAATATCTAAATGAACTTTTGTACTTTGTAGACGACAGTGTAGAGGCATGCCTTAGAGAACTCGGTTTTGGATACAGAGCTCGGTTCTTGCAACAGAGTGCAAAGCAGATTTTGGACAACCATGGTCACAAATGGCTTGAAGGTCTACGCAGTGTCCCGTATGTGGAGGCCCGTGAGGCTCTGCGTGCCCTCCCTGGAGTGGGCACAAAGGTACAGCAGCTGAAAAGACTAGCTGGTCTGGAGTGAACTTTGGAAAGGTAACATGGCCTGTGTCTGCTTCTTTAGGTGGCAGATTGCGTATGTCTGATGTCCCTGGATAAGGCAGATGCTGTGCCAATCGACACGCACGTGTGGCAAATTGCCAAGCGTGACTATAAATATGCTGCTGCCAATGAACCCAAAAGCATCACAGAAAAGCTTCACAAAGACATTGGTGTGTGTTCATAAGTCTCACTGATCATATTTTGGAAGTATCCACAAGGCTAAAGCTTGGTTATGCTTGTACACAGGTGATTTTTTCAGAAATCTGTGGGGTCCTTACGCCGGTTGGGCACAGTCAGTAAGTGCATGTATTGTTGAACATCTCCATGCATTTTGTCCATTGTAACCACATAGCGTCTCTCCATTGTTTAGGTATTGTTCTGTGCCGATCTCAAGAAATTCCAAAAGCTGAAAGAAGCACCACATTTAAAAAGGGCAAAGGAAGAATCCGACAATGAAAGCACATTAACAGGCAAGAGAGCAAATATTAGGACCGTTAAAAGTAGTACTGTAAAAAACAGGAAACCCAAATCAGCATGTCAACAAAAAAGAACGGGGTCTGTGAAGGAGGAGCAAGTCGTATGACATACTGTATTTTTCTGCAATACCGCAAGTGTGTGAAATAGTAGTTTGGGTGTATGATTCATGTAACCTCTGTTGTGTAAACTATCCCTTGAATATACAAATTTAGCACCGTGCTGAGTCTTTTTTTAATTAATCAAAAATAGCAAAATCCCAGTCCGCAAACAGTTATTTCTTGCTTAGAAAGCAGCAACTCCAGTAGATTCAGAAGTGGTCTCTAGATGGCAGTATGTACTAGAATATCTGGCATCCATCCATCCATTATACTCGCAATGGTGGCAGGCATGCTCAAGCCTATCCCGTTTTTTGGGCAGGGGGTGTGGTACACAGTGAACTGGTTGTCAGCCAATCACAGGGCACACATTGACAAACAACCATTCCTGCTCACAGTCACACTTCAGGAAATTTTCGACTCTTCCATTAACCTACCATGCAGGTTTTTTTACAATGTGGAAGGAAATCTGTGCAGGCACAGCGAGAACATAGCAAACGCCACACAGGAAGGCCGCGGCCAGAATCCAACCCTTGATCTATCTACCATGAGGCTAACCAGTCGACACCGTTCCGCCTAACTTTTATTACAGGATGTTTCATTCATCCATTTTCAACGCAGCCTGTCATGACCAGGGTCGCGTGGCGGTGCTGGGGCCTATCCCAGCTGATTTCCAGTAGAAGGCAGACTATACCTTGAACTGGTCACCAGCCAGTTGCAGGGCACATATAGAGACTAACAACCATTCCCACCCACATCCACACCGTCATTGAGTGGGAACCCATCCCATGCTACTCGCACACAAGTCAGGAGAGTGTACCACTTTAACATCAGCGACCGGAAAATATTACCTTACACGTTAATGTCACACATGGGCCATTTGCTTGTCTATTTTAAGCATTGAAGAGCAAGTAGCCTATTTTCACTGAGTGAGTGTTTTCTGCCAGTATCTCTGCTATTAACACATCATGGCTTTTGAGTTCATATCTAAAAGGGGTCATGGGTTTGTATCCTGCATCTCAATTAAGGGCTTTTCTATTGAGTTTAGTACATGTCGTGTCGTGCAACAGTGTCCCGTGTTTATTAGCATTGGTTTAACTGTGTCAGCTGGCCTTTTTACAGCAGGGATTGTTGCTGTCTCTGTCACTGCTTTGGTCTTTGTATAAAAAATACTGGCCTCTTTGCCACATTAACAATATTCAGTATGTTTCATTCCCCCCGCCCGCCGACTCAGGGAATTCAGTACATCCTGAATACAGCTTTGCATATGTTACGTTTATGTGTGTATCGAACTACCGTGGTTGCTCTTTCTATGTTGAAGTGTGCACCCATGTGTATTTCGTGAATATGTGAGTCAGCGTTCATGCCCACTCCATTTAAACTGAACACAAGCTGGGGGCCCTGCTTCAGGGTAGAGCCAGGCAAGAGAAGAACAGCACAGTGAGAATTGATTCAAAAGAGCAGCATAAATGAAACAAAAAGGGAGGGTTTGGTGAAGGTATTTTACGCTAAGGCTGGGCACATGAATTTGAAAGGAAAGGCCACGTGCTACAACTTACACACAACACTGTGTTATATAAGTGATGGCTTTCAGCTTATGGTTTGTCCTTGGTTGTGATCATGTGCTTTGTTTTACTGTGCTGAATTGATTTCAACACCAAGGGATGGAACAATTTGTCATGCTCAAATAAAGTAATTGGTAATAATGTGGTTATTTTGTTGTTTGGTTCAAACGCTTCTTTGCAGTTTAGGAAAGATGATCTTTTCAACATGCATCTTGTCAAAAATGAAATATTTTTAAGAGCACATATTTTGCACATATACATGCATTGTATCCATATTTAAAATAGCATTTTGTCATCCATCTATCTGATCAGGAAGTAGATGGTCCTATGTAGGGGGCCCCCGCAGCATTTAAGTTGCCCATTCCTGTACAAGAAGGTGCCTGCGCTAAAGGAAGTAATAGTAAGGCTTGAGCAGTAAGCACATGTTTCTCTCATTTTTAACCTGTCCTGTTCGCCTGCTCAATCATGTAGTGTGCTAGATCTGTATGTCTTTTAATGGCAGAACATTTTTGCTGTTCGACAAGGGAGGCTGACATATATCCCTTCTGTGATTTTGTTGTGATTGGAAATGCAGTTAAACAGAACAATTTTTGAGAGTAAGAGGACAGAGAGAAGACAAAACCGCAAAAACAATCACAGTATAAATCTGACAGAACTGATGTTTCAGACAAGTTCGCTTTTCTTTCTAGTATAAAGTACGATAAAATAATCCCCTCATAACTTTTTTTTGTTCACAAAACAGAAGAGCTGTCGCTTCCCATGTCTAGAACCCACTTGGCGTTTCCCGCTGGCTCAGTTAGCATGTCATGGCATTATGGCAATCCTATGTCGTGCGCGGGTTATTTTAGGATTACAATGCAGACTGCATGGACACAAATAACACCAATGATGTCTTCCTGCTTCATGCATGTACAAGTACTGCAACAAACCTCACCAAACAACAACCACAATAATGATCATATTGTGGTGAGATGTAATGAAATACAGTACAAATACTTTGCTACTGTATCTGTATTTTTCTATTCTTTAAAAAAAAAAAAATAACTTTTATTCCGGACACATAAAAACAGATACCTGTTCTCCTTAGTTCATCAAGAAGACATACCATAAGTAGAGAGAGATAAAGGTAACCAATGTTGCGATCGTCAGTGAGCTGTCAGGCTGATGAATAAAAAATAATAATCATCATAATAATAATAATTAAATGATGTGAAGGAATATTGTAAATAGTACTGCGATTTATCCATTTTGTGTTCATATTGCATTTAATTGAAAGATGTTTGTTGTTTTTTTTTCTCTTTCTTCTTTCTACATACATTCTTGCTGCTGGAGGCTGTAAATTTCCCCAGTGTGGGACGAATAAAGGATATCTTATTGATTGCTGATTCATTGAATAAAAAATAATCATTTTACCTTTCTTAAATTACAACTTATATAATAATTAAATATATATTAATAAGTGTGGGTGTGTGTATTTCAGAGAGAATGAAGAGGTTCATTTTCATTTTATCTTTAAAAATATTGATGAATGAAGGGGAAAAAAGGGCAAGTGCTTGTGCACCACCTAGTTCCCATGTGCCTGTTGTGTGAACCTTTACCACCTCTGTCAATTAAAAGTAAAATTAATGAAGAAAGTTTGACGCATATGATTTGCAGCCTTTGTACGTCATTATATTGTACAAGTAGTCACCACTTGCACAATATGTGGCTCCTGAGTGTATACTGTCATATACGGTCTTTGTCATTATATGTGTGTTTGTTCCCTCAGCGACAGCAACATGTCCCAGCAGGAGTGTTATTGCTCCACAGAAGCTGAACAGGTGGGGGCTAAAAAGCAGGCACAGGGCCAAAGTGCAGCATGATGATGCAGTAAGATGGAGGTCAGCTCATATTCTCCCTTGTCCTCTGCTGATGCATATGTACAGTTTCAGCTATCTCTTCCCCTGCAAACGCATACAGCATTTACACGCGCCATTGGGGTCACTAGTGCTGCGAGATGATGTCCGTATAGTACAATGTGGTACCTTGACGTATGAATTCCCCAAGAGATAGATTTTCATGTTATTAGTCATCACGTTATCATTTTTTTTGCTTTATGCTCCAAGCAAGCTTCAGAGTCATTGCTGCTAGAATTCAGTGGGCGGAAAAAAGCACCCAGCGTTGAATTTAGTGACTTAACGCTATTTGTGTGGAGACTTGTAGAACAGATGTATGGCAAGTATCAACAGGGAGTTTGATGGCTTGGTGTCGCTTGACCTTGGATGGTTGTTTACACGGATGTTGTGATGCTAGCCTGGAGAGGAGCGCGGAGCAGGCATTCCGAAGAAGCCATCCAAGAAGGTGGGAGTTTTTGACTGATACATTCTAATCATACTGGGAAGCACAAAGTAACCGCTTAACGTTAACTTAAGTAACATTTCCCCAACATATAATAATTACACTTTATAAAACCATTTCTTTCTTTGCGTCCTTTACAGATGTCTTAGTCTGTGTTTAAGTCAATGCCAGTTATTCTCAAATTGTGGTCTAGGTGCACATACATGTACACTTGTAACATGCAATAAGTTGAAATTGAATACAATTTTGGGACAGATTTTTTTTTTTTAATTTGAAATGTGCATGTTGGAACTGCACATAATGTTACAGTGGCTCTTTTTTTACAGCAAGCACAGTACTTTTTAAAAACACTTGTATTGTAGTTTTGTGTGTATGTGTGTGTGTGGTAGCCTACATTGACTCATTAAGTACTGTATACTGTAGTATCCCCCCCCCCCCCTCTGTGTTTAAATGCAGTGTTAATATTCTGATGTGAACACGACCTCCATCTCTTTTTTTTTAAAGAAACTACTGCACGACTGTATTCTATTGTTGGTAATGATGGGGGTACTTGCAGAGATTTTTTTGTTGTACTTGGTGGGAAAAAACAGTCACTGTGATATACAATACTTTTTTTAAAAAACGCAACAAAATACGTATGTGATTTTGGGACTCTGGAGCGGAATTATGGCTTTAGATTTATAACCATGTACAGTACTGCTCTATACAATACGGTGTGATATTTCTTTCATTAAACGTATTCATATTACTACATAACAAGGGGTAGGACTAGATAAGTGTTTTTACTTCTTCCTACTCCTTTGAACATATAACTGTGATGATGTCTGATTTTTTATTTACTTATGTATTTATTTATTTATCTCCTTTTATATAATTTTTTCTTGCCTTCACTTTGGTCAATCTGTTATTGTATGTTCTTTATATGTTCAATAAACAAACAAACGTAACCAAAAACGTTGGGGTCCGGAACCGATTGATAGCATCTCACTTCATTTCATTAGCGAATGACTTTCGAGAGTGGTCACGGAACGAATTAAATTCGTAAATCAAGATATCACTGAATGTGTGTCGTCACGGTCCAATTTGCCAGTTTACGGCGTGCGTGGTTGGTGCGGTTGCGTAATGTGTAGGCTGCGTGTTCCATGGTGAGCTGTTGCGTTCTCCAGCTGGGTTGTTGGGGCACATGAGAGGACAGTTGGACGTGAAGAGAGATGCGGCGGTCAGTCAGCGGGAGGGGGGCGTCACCCTCTCTCTCCAGTCCTCCTCGCGAGCTCACTGTCGAGCCGGTTGATTGCAGCAGTGCAGACCCTAGCGTGAGTTCACTTTCTTCTTCGTCTTCTTCCAATAATCATCGGTGGGCTATGGTCACTTGTTCCGCAGCTAGCGCATCCCAACCGGTGTCGTGGCGCAGAGTAGCAACCAGCAGGTACGTCCAATATTTTTCGTGGAGACTGCGGTACGGCGTCACTCTTGCTCAGTCATACAATCTAACGTGAACGAGCGTCGTGGCCATAATAGTAGGCTAGTAAAGGCTACTGCAGGTCATGTCCATTTCTCACGACATCACCCACTGTAATATTTTACAACACTTGTTAATCTGAGTAATTTCCTATTTCTAATGGAAAACATTGCAGTGTGTGAGTGAGTGGTGGCGGAAGAAGTGGGGCCTCCATGAATTGTAATAATGTTTTAGTGGAAACAAATGAAATTATTATTTTTTCGTAAGATATTGATTAAATACAGATGATTATGGGATGTGCAGTGGACCAAATTTTCTCGATGGGAAATGGGGAAAATTGTTTTAATTAG
Source organism: Hippocampus zosterae (assembly GCF_025434085.1). Taxonomy (NCBI): domain Eukaryota; kingdom Metazoa; phylum Chordata; class Actinopteri; order Syngnathiformes; family Syngnathidae; genus Hippocampus; species Hippocampus zosterae. The sequence goes on from NC_067452.1 coordinate 19,075,989, forward strand.
TCATTCTTTTTTTTTAATACAGTGGAACACTAAGTCAAAATTATGCGTCATTTCACCCTATATATATATATATATATATATATATATATATATATATATATATATATATATATATATATCCCACATATATCTATATTATATATATATATCCCACATATATATATATATATATATATTACATATATATTTTACATTATATATGTATATGTATATATATATATATATAGAATGAATTTTTTTCAATTTATCAAAATTCATCTGTTCCAGCCCCCCTAAACAAAATAATAATATTAATACATCCATTTTATATACTGCAATACTTCCTCGTCATGATTTAAAAAGAAAAATTATTTTAGTTATATTTAAATGGGAAGTTAAGTCAGAAATTTTCTTTACAGTAATATGTTCTATGCGGTGCCACTAGTACAAACACAGTATTTTGAATATTTGATTATTGTGTTTGTGGAATATGAACTAAGCAGCAAAATCCACCCATTTTTATCCAGCTCAGGGGGCAGTCAAATGCTGTTGACTGAAAATGACCTCACAGTTGTTCAGGACTCAAGTAACGGCCAATCATGGCTCAGCTTGCAAATGTCACATGACCAAACTCAGCAAACGGGTGTAATGGGGAACATAGAACAAATATTTGTCAAGAAAATTTTAGAATTAGCTTTTAATACATGAGATAGATACATCATTTCTTTTAAACAGGTGATGAACATTTAGGTTGGAACTTTCAAAGAAACTAATTCCCCTGGCATCCAATGTGCAGAAATAAGATCTTTCTGCACATTGGATAAGATGGACGGCAGCACAGTGACGATCGGTTCGTGCGCCTGCCTCACAGTACAGGTCCAGAATTTGAATCTGAGTTCCGGCCTTCTTGTGTGGAGTTTGCATGTTCTTCCCGTGCCTGTGTCGGTTTTCTCCGGGTACTCTGGTTTCCTCCCACATTCCAAAAACACGAATGGTAGGTTAATTGGACACGCTTAATTGTCCCTAGTTGTGATTGTGAGCATGAATGGTTGTTGTTGTCTATGTGTGCCCTGCGATTGGCTGCAAACCAGTTCAGGGTGTCCCCTGCCTACTGCCGAAGACAGCTGGGATTGGCTCCAGCACGCCCACGGCCCGAGTGAAGATAAGGTGGATGGATGGATAAAATGGACTTATTGTACAAGCCATTTTTGTTTGTGGTGCGCCATGATTACAATGGACCTTGCAGTAAGTTTTTGCTCATTCAGTTCTATTCTGCTGTATCAGTTTGAGAAGGATGTTGGTTTGCAACTTAGTCATGCTTGGGCTTGTTGAAATCATATCGGCAGAATATTGGGAAGTGAAACAGCACAGCCCACATGCTGCAAAGAGACTTTGTATGAGTTCATTCTGAAATCCCAGTAAACATGAAAATAGACCATGGGTAGATGTTGTCAAGCAGTTGTAAGTACTTGTAAAGCAAGGATTACAAAGACTCTATTAGTTCAGAGGTTTCCGGGTTTGTTTCCATGGTCACATCTCTCCCAATGATCTGTTGTAAGATCACCTTCTTGGGTTTCATTAGACTGAAGCAGGAACCAAATTATCCTAAACAATAACCCAGCAAATTGAAACAGCATTAGAGCACAAAGAGTGGAAATAGCCATTAATTACACTTAAACAAGCAACAAATTCAGTTGTGTTTCTGCAATTGTTTCACACTAGCAGATGTACAGCATGTTGTGTTTGTGTGTGGTTGCAACACACGGGTTAGGAAAATTTGAACACATCACACAGAGAAAGGAAACTGGGCCAACGTGCTACTGGACGTCAAGCAGAAGCCGCCAGATGAACTCCATTCAGAAGAAAAACAACACACCCTGATCCATTGGCAGGACAAAACGGCTTCATCTTTCCTCCAACACAGTTCAACAAAGATTTACAGCTTGTTATATAGTCCTTCTCGTGGACAAGTTGGCTTTTGCGTAAAGGCTTTAAGAGGACAGAAGAGAAGCCATGCCTTTGTATTGAATTGCATGTGTTTTACTACAATAATGGCTTACCTTGAGGCTTTTAACCAAGCGGTGTAGTTCCATACTTTCTCGCAGACTCCAGCAGACTGTCTTGCCAGAACTCACAACCGTAAGATGTCACAACTGAGAAATAAAACATTACTCACATTCTGTATAGCAAAAAAGCACAAGCCCCCTTTGCATTAAATACAATTGCGGGCTTTTAACAGCTTCGTATCATAAGCATGAAATATTCATGTAGATGCATCACAAATTTTTCAATGGCCAGTGTTTGCCATGCAACACTTCATTTATCACCTTTTATTGCATCAAGCTGCAACAGAGTGAGACGTTTGCTTCATTCTCTGTTGCAGGCCAACACTTGAGGACTTGTGATGTGCATAGTGTCTTTTGCCGGGGGGTGTTTGGTGGTTACACATGATTTAGCACCTGTCTCGCGCGGCCACTTGTGGTGCGTCACTGGGAATGTGGGGCCACTATTTGGACACCTGAACATACTCATTCTTTTTGCATATGTGGAATGTGTGGCTTTGGGAACGAGTTGGGTAGCTTTATATCCCAAACATATAAGAAAAGGCAAAAATGTTCATCAGCTTTCCTTAGTTAGGTGAATGTTACTGTCAAACCTGGGACCTTGGGTATCATACAAACCCAATTCCAATGAAGTTGGGGCGTCTTAAACATTAAAAAAAAAAGAAGAATACAGTGATCCCTCACTATTTCGCAGTTCATTTATCGCGCATTCGGTGCATGGCGGATTTTTTCAAACATATTCATAATTTTATTTATTTATTTATTTGAATATTCATGGAGTACAGTACTGTATATGCTGCTCTATGTGACTCGCTGTTGTTTTGCAGGTTCTCATGGACTGTTTGCGGAGTTAGTTGGCTCTCAGCACTGCAGTAGAATGAATTATACTCTTGTTTATTTTCCTAGGTTTTAAGCAGCGTAACATAAACTGAATTATTAGCTGTGTTCAGATGAGCAAATCTGTCAAATATATAGGAGAAGCAGGAGAATATTATGCAGGCAATCCACATGTTATTCCAAGGTGTGGAATTTTTAACGGTTATACCCGCAACCTCCCCCCACTCAACCACATACCAAGATAACCGCATATACTCTCCCTCCCATTTCCCCATTTCTCGCTGTGCATACGCTGCTTCACAGCCTCATGTGTCCCCCTACAGTACATGAGGCAATGCAAACATGCCATACAGTAAATTGCTGTGGAGAGTGGACATTCCAGCAATAACATAGAAAACAGTTTAACACAGTTTATTTCATCCAGTTTTATTTTCTGTTGTCGCTTCCTTCAGATTTTTACTTGAAAGGTTTGGGGTTGCATTTTCACGGACGCGCTAAGGTCCCTTCTCGTCCTCCATGAAGCAGCTCTACCTCTCAGCTTCTTCTCGGACTGTGATTTTTAATCACGGTGCCCCCTTGATAACGTAGAGTGTGTGAAGTCAGTTTACGTGGTGAGCACTCTGTGATCAAGTCACTAATTGTTAAACTGTGCACACACAAACAGTAATGGATGAGTCAAAACAGATTCACACAGTCAGATAGGTTAAATAAAAGTATTCAAAGGGCAAATTCAACGTGTTAAAACACCTGCTATCTTTCCTGTAAGGTTCTTTTGGATGAAACATTTCTCCATCTGGTCTTAACTCAGGCTGCTTTCTTCTCTTTGAATGCTGTGCTATTTAGTACTGTGCATCATATGGAAAGGAACATTGCTTTGTTCAGTTCTGGATACACTGTTGGAGGTGGAGCTTTACTAGGAAATGTGTTCGGCGTTGCGTGAAACAGTGTTCCCCCGTGGAATAAAATAGCGCCACTCATCTGCTTCTGTTTGGCTCTACGAGCATTTGTCCTAGCATTTACTTTACTTCCGTTTGACATCTCATCACTGGGGAACCAAATTACATTATATGCTGCTAACATTCAAATGTAACATTTGACGTCACATCCGTCTTATACTTCATACAGTACAGACCAGATGTGTTTTGTGATCAACATTTGCTGCTCAAATGTGTACATCTTTTTTACAGTCACTGCAGAAATAGCACAGTTTACAACTAAACTTTCTCTGGAATGAAAGGAAACATTTTGCTGCCAAGCTGTCTGGACGCTGGCACAAAAGGAGAAACAAAAAATGTCTCCAAAATCTTCCACATACACCCCACCGCCCTGTCTGTACAGTTCTATATGAACCAACCAACACTTGACTACACATGTTAATTTATTAACACAGAAAGGACCACATTGATTAAGCCATTAGTGCCTGTTGTGATCCATGTGATAAAGTAAGCGATCGTGTCATCTTCCATGTTTCGCTGCGATACTATTCCATCTTGGCCGTAAGCATTTCCTGTTCTGGAGAAAGGACATATTGTATAAGAGAGAGTGACGACATCTCCACAACATGCACACCCGTCTGCAAGTGAATGAGCAGAGTGATGTGTCCTTTGGCCCCTGGCGGGAGGGGAGTGGTTGGGGGGGCTAACATGATGGAAATGCTCAGACTGGCTGCACCCATCTGCCTTCTCCCCCCATGGACAGCCACAACGGCAGCCGATGTGACAGTTCTTTCTCTTCGGGGATTAAATGTGTTCAGAGTGGCGCTGTCTTTTCCTAATCATACATAGTTGTTTGATTTTAATGCGCCGATCCAAACACAAACATCAGGGAAGTCTTAATTCTTTCAAGATGCATTCATCTCACTCATATGAGAGATGTCTTTGTTAAAGCCATTGCTCACTGGTGATATTGTTTATGTTTGGCCTGCAGCCTCTCTGTGGCGAAATGGAAACCTCACCAAAGTGGAAAGGGGAAATGGAACGTCTTAGTCTTATAACAGGGCATAGTTTATAGACTGAAGTCATGGCACACATAATTTTATAAATGAATCAGGAGTTAAGTGTCCCAGGGGTGTCAAACTCATTTTTATGGCGGGCCACTTTGAAGTTACAGCTTCCTTCAGAGAACCATTTTGACGGTGAAACCAAATAAGTATTTATTCCTTTCATCATATTATTACATTTACGCAACTTGATGGATTGCAAGTTGTAAAATTAGAAGTTTAGTCTAATCGTTAATAGTATTGGGATTGTTCAAGGTAGTGTAAAAAGAGACACAAAAAATATTGGTACAGATTTTAGCAAGGTTGACACATGATTTGCTTTCGTGGGCCATGTTAAATGTTTGGGATGGGGTGGATCTGGCTCCCAGGCCTTGAATTTGACACCAATGAGGTAGCTCCTATTGGTCCTTTTTCATCATGACAGCACCCTAGTGTGAGAAACCTGCTCAGATTGATTGAGTATTATGTGAAAGATGATCTCAACCCCGTCAAACACTTTTTAGCTGGACTAGAATAGAACAGAGATCTGACCTTTGGCTGTAAATTTAAACTTTCACTTGTTCTCCTCGTGAGCATTTTGTCCCTCCATCCTGCCACGGTCCTTCCTCTCCGCTGTCACTTCATCTCATCGCTCGCCTTCTCCACCGTCTTGGTTATTACTTTGAAGCTTTATCTGCCTATCCTCCCCTGTCGTGAAAATACCTCCACTTTGTTAAAATGGCCTGTCTTCTGCTGCGCTATCTTCACTGGCCCAATTCAACAATAATCTAGAGGCATGCTGTATTTCTGGGCTAGAATTATTCAGGTTAAGGGGAAGAGAAACGGAAAAGAGGAAAGGAAGGGAGTTGAACTGGACACCAGCCAATGAGCCTGTAAGTAGAAGAAGTGACTGAGACCGGAAGCAAAATAAACACTGAGGCTACTGTTATGCGGCACACTTACCTGTATATTTCCGCACTGTTGGTCAATTCCCTTGTATACTGTATTTCCAACGATGGGCATTCTGATATAAATTCGGCAAATAATATTGTAAAACTGAGCTCGGATAGCATCACATAATCAAAAGCAATAATTCCATATTAATCCAGTGAGTTGGTGCTGGATAATACAGTACATCTCCAAGGGGGAAGCGTATTCATTATTTGCTTTGCTTTGCCACATCCAATATGGCTGCAGCTTTTTTTTTGTATACGGTATGTCATGTAAATATTGTCGATGATAGTACTTGCTCGCAGTTGTCGCAAAAGGTGCCATTCAAGATGGGATCAGCAGTCTTGCGCGAATGTATGGAGCAAAGTAAATGCTGTCTCGTTTGTAGGGTATTAATTGCCTCTCTCCATTGGCGTAATGCACAAATGCTTTTTTTTTGGAGTGGGGGGCGGACTGGGACGAAAGCGCTTTAAAAGGACGAGGACGGACAGGGACAGAGGACGATTATTGCATGAATAAGGAGAGAGGCCACGATGACGGAAGGGTACTACCCAGGTCGCAGACAGAGGACGAACCGACAAACTAGGGTAAAATACCCATCTGTTAATTTCTCTGCATAGGTAATTGGGATTTTCTGACCACTGTCTGTGACTTCTCGGTTGGTGTTTGTGGGAGCTGTCGTTATTTCCCAATATGGAATACTCACCCCTCCACCCACCAAAGAAAACAATACTGTACTTTAAATGAGCGTCAAAGGTGCAAGCAAGTCATCACAGCTGTGAATGAAGCCTTGGTTAGTCATTGGTGACAGAATGAGTTCTCCCGCAGGCCTACGCGTGCGCACGAACACACACACACACACACGCACACACACAAAATGCACAGACTGATTTCTGCTAATGTTTCATGCTAATGTTTCATGCTGAAGTTTCAGCGTGGTCTTGACTCTGCCGCTCGGGGGTTTCTCCCATTGTGAGTCACAGATAGAGGCCAGTATGAACAAGAAAGGTTTACGTAAGCCATGAGCCAAAATAGGAAGACACTCGTTTCGGGAAGCGGGAAGGTTATCTGTTTAATACTTGGGGATTGTGTAATCCTTCAGGCTTGAGGTGCTGCGTTTCTGAGTGACAGTGGGTTCTGAATCAAAAGTATTTCAATGCTTTGAACAAATTGTCAGTCAAAATACTTGATGAAATATGTCAAAATGACAAACCAGATGACTAATGGTTCATTTACTGCATGACATACCTCTCACATAAAGAAACAGCATCGATAATTCAGTGTTAAAAAAATGTGAATTTTAAACAGCTATTAAAATGTGTGCCTGTTTGACAATAAATTGTGAATCTTGCATCATTTTGTTTGACACTTTTAGGAAAGGCTTTTTTCATGAAGTCAAACTGCCTCCTTTAGTGTATGTTTCTGCTTGTTTCGCCGTGCTGTGTATTGTGAAAGCAAACATTTGACACATCCTTGTGTGAATGCTCGTGACGTGCCTGACTGCAAAACCCCCGACAGGAGTTTCACTGACCTCACCATAACATGACCTCTCAGTTAGCATAGCAAATCCACAGAATAACCGAAGACTATTAAATGCTAAGGGTGGTATAGACATGTTGCTTTGTTTTTTTTTCCCATACAAATATTTCCTATAATTAATTAATTTAGCTCTAGACTGCGGTCAGTTCCGAATTGTATTTAAACTCGTAAACCAGGGACCAAATATGACTTTGTGGTTAGAGCACAGAATTTATGTTACAACTTTTAAAGTGCAAAGATGTAACTTAAATTAAACTTAATTTAATTTGGTTTACACATTTGTATTCCCTAAAAAGAAGAATACATACATCTTCACACATTTAAAAAAAAATATTGTCTTGGCCTTCGGCAAGCAACAAACGACCTGCCTTTCTACAATGTCCTGTCTCTTAAAAATAACATAAATATCATCCGTTACTAATCATAATTGACTTGACTTTAATCACATAAATGACCATTAAAAAAAATCTGAAGCTACCCAAACCCCGTTAGGTACGGTACTGCTCAGCGCTATTGTATAACAATCGACAATTTCTTGTGGGTTATGACACCAGCACCAGCAAATATGGTAAATGATTCTCTTTTTTTCTGAATCGACAGAAGCCCAATGTGAGGATGGTGTAACAGCAAGAGGCACTGCTACCTACTAAGGCCATGGCTTCCATACCACTACTTTTAGTAAGCTTCCTCATCTCGTCCCTCCATCCATCTGATGCTCAGGTCATCATTGGCACATCGCCCTCCTTCTCTCCTCTGGATCTTCCTGAAGACTCTCAACCCACCAAGCAGACAGATGGATCCTGGTCTTCTTTGCCTCCCAGCGGGCGCACTGCCGCGCCAGCTAAGGTTACAGCGCGGGGTCGGATGACAGCAACAAATGCAGAGCAGCAAGAGCCGACGTCAGTCCTTTCTTCTCAGACGCGGAGCCATGGAGGAAACATGAGTTGGCCAAGCGTTACCGGGCCCAAGATGGGCTCAAGTACACCGCCACTACGTGGGACGTTGGAGAAGGAAAAAGAATTGACGACATCTGTGCTCACTTTACCCTCCGGTGACAACCCTGCAACAGCTCGCAGTCGACTTAAAGAGACGAATGAATTGCAGGGACTCGGATCAGGTAGTGCAACACTGATGCTTGAAAAGGAGGAATTGCTCACTCCTGTGCCATCGACTACTGATAAATTAACAGAGTATCAACCACAAGCCCGGACTAAAATAGCTGATATGCACAATTCATCAGTGGACACTCGGGCTGTAGAGCCTCAAGTGTCGGCACTGACAACACAAACTGTATCACGAGCTATGCCGTCTCCAGTAGCAACACATGCCACTCCTCCTGCCGTTGTATCAACAGGTGAGGAACTTGATTGAGTTTTGCCTTTCACATTACAATCAGCACTTGCACTTCACAGTTATTGTATTTTCTTCCCATTCTCAGGTGAAATGACACTCGCCATTGGCAGACGAAATGAGTCTGAGGCTGCAGTGACTTTAAACCGACCCTCCACTGTCACAACAATCGGCTCTACTGGCAAACACCCACAGACTACCAGACAGCCGGTCATCAATCAAAGCAAGAAGATTCCACTTCCAAAAATCATGACAGAGAAAATAGCTGTCACAACTGCAGTTAATATCCCTCTTACTACCGAGTTGGATCAGAAAACACCAAGCAAAGCTACGAATAAACACAACAAAACTGAACATTTGGAGAGAAACAGAACAAGGACAATTGTGCAACCAACATCAACAGGTACTTGAAGAGTGTACATGAAGCAAGCCAGCTGGTTAAACTAGTTTGACAAGTTTGACAAGGGAGGGAAATAACTGGAATCGCTGGCATGCAAACATACAAGAGGAAAGTGGGTTCAGAAAAAAACCCAAAAAGACTGTTGAAACAGAAGCATTGGGTTGGGTGAATGTGTGGCAAAGAAAAAAAAGCAATAGAAACTCTGAGAATGTAGTTGGTAATGAAAAGCAGATGTATAGAAAACGGAATCCGGGTTTGCGGAAAAGGAAATGGTAAAGCGAACGTGTGAAACATTGTTAGGGGACAACACGGTAATGGTATTGACTGGGCGTAGACATTTGTCAGCATTTTGTATGAGTCCCTTGCCACGTGTGTGCATTCAATACACACAACGGTGCATGTGGGATGGGAACGACTCCAGGTTAGAGGTAAGTTAAGCATACCCAGCTGCGCATTGTGGAATGTGTCCAGATCACAGCCCAGTAAGGAATTGTTGGAAGGAAGGAAGTCAAACACTTTGACATAAACCAAAAAACATGCTTAATAGCTTGGTGAGCTGTTCAAGTAACAGAAGAGTTTGGAATTGAACAATACCTCATTAGGCTCCGTGTCACGTGCTCCGAGTGACTAAGTTAAGAAACTCTTACTCTTGGACCTCTTTGTGCCGCCATCCATCAAACTCCCAAAATGTAGAGGCTTACATTGACATAAATTAGCCCTTGACATCGCACATCTGTTGTCTCTTAAGTAGTCGTCCACCGTGGTGCCACCCCATGGTGTATTCCCGGTGCAGGAGCAAAAAAATGAAGTGGTATGCATTCAAACATGATTACGACAGATTAAGATGTACACTAATATACCATATAATCCTGTAAAATGTCAAAGTGTTCTGAGTTCCACTGAAATGCTCTATGGCGTTATGTAACATGCGTACTTTGCTATTCATTTCATAAATCTAATATAATTAAGGCACGTAATTGCTACCTTTTTCCAAATATGACTTGCTCTGCATTATGTCTGGTGTGTTAATGAATATTATCCTCGTGATATTATTGTATCTGAGATTATGCGGCTGATGTTTTGCCATTCTAGTTGAATTACATAAGAAATGACTTGACTGTAATGTCCACTAGTCCCTTCAGTGGCTCAAATTTATTCTCTTGACCCTGTGAACTGGTACTGTCGGGCTCAGGCAGGAGATATTTACAGTGCTGCGGCTTACATCATGATGCACACAATTATAGTTTAGAGGTTTCATTAGATTACTTAGTTACCTTCCTTTGTCAAAATCATATTTAGACCTCGGGTGATTAGCTGCATTACAAGTTAGCCGCATAATGAGACTGGAATGGACCAGATGGCCCGATAGCTTGTTACCGTGATGTTGAACAACAGCCCACTCGTGTCTTCGACACCACATCTCAAATGTTTACTCTTTTGGAGTTTTTTTCTTACGATTCCCTTCAGGAATTATAAGTATGATAATACCTTAATGCTAACCCTTCAGTGGGTTGAAAAATATTGAGAGATACAATTTAATAAAAACTTGCATCAAGGAGGCAGTTCAAGTACAACCAGGAGGGTTGCAACTTAGAAACTTCTGACTCTTTCTCCTGAAGTGGGGTCATATGTAGATACATGACCAGGCACTTATCATCTGCCTCATATAAATGGCGCCTCCACTTCAACCACAGACATCTTGCTTGGTCTTACAACAACCTGATAACACGATATCAAAAAGACAAGAAAAAAAATCTATTTTCTCATCCTCACATACAAGTGTTACAAATTTCATGATATTGTCGATATATGTACAGTATATGAACATATTCATATATACAATTTTGAAATGATAGATATCTAACGTTATTCTTTTTCTTACTATTTGCAGCTAACCTGTCATTAATGACTAACAGTGTTGCACCAGTCAGCCAAACAAGCTTCATTGATCAGAAGAATGGCTCCATCTTGTTAGCGGATCCTTATCAAGCTTCAAAGTCGTCCCCTACTGCTAACGCTGAGCCTTCCCCAAATAGAAGCCTTATCTACTGGGGTGACCTGAGCAGGAATCTGACCTTTGCGTGGGAGTTGCATGTCTACGGGTCAGCAACCCTTTTCTTGCTTTTGTTTGCTGGGTCTGCTCTCGGGATCATCTTGTCTCCAGGTTCAAACTGTCCTCATCGGGGGGCTCTTTCTCTGGCCAACGCCCTGTTGTTTTTGGTTGGAGGACTGAGGGCCTCTCTCTTTCTGATTGATCCCTACGGGACACAGAACATCCTCCCTCGTTCGGCAGTCGCGGCCATTTACAATTTGCCGCTACACTTGCTGGTGTGGTCGCACGCTGCCGTGGCTCTGCTGGCCCTGAGGGTGGCCGGAGTGACAGTTTTACCTTCAACGTTGGAGCGTCCTCCCCTGGTGGCCGTGTTGGCTGTCTTGCAGTGCACTCTGTTGCTGGCAGCAGATCTGCTTTCGCCAGCTCTGTCACCCGTGGTACCTGTCACTCTCCAGGTTCTTTCCCTGTGCTGGGGTCTGGGTCTCTGTCTAGGATTCCTCTTCTATGTCTTTCCGCGAATACGTTGCCCTCCGATTCCTCACTCTGGAGTCGCTGAAGAGGCCAGGAGAAAGGCTTGGACAGGTAGCAGGAGAGAAGGGATGGTTCTTGGAAAGGTGCTGGCGATTTGTGCAGTTGTTGGAGGGCTGTGCTGTGGGATACATGTTCATGCCACCCTTTGGCTCTATGGACTTCTTGGTGACTGGATGAGCTTCAACTGGGGCTGGTGGCTTGTCCATTTCTGGGCCAGACTCCTGGAGCTAACCTGGGGATTATGCCTCCTCCTATCGACCTCGTGGGTGTTCTGGAGGCCACAGTGTTGCAGAGGAAGAAATGAGGGAAGAACAGGAGAAGGAAGAATAACAGGAGACACACCGTCGCCTGGCCATTCTGGAGGCTTCTCTCATAGACACACATGCTGGTCCAAGATCGTCCAGAGTCTGACGGGGAAACCTTGCAGAAAGTCCGATAGTAACGGTGTTGCAGCAGGAGGTCAAGCAGAGGTGCCCAACAATTGGGCTGGCCAAGAACGTTCTGGAGTTGACATCACCAAGAGTCTCATCAGGAACCATAATCATGATCAAGCCGCTGCCCAACCGCAATGCGTCAAAGATAGCAACCGAATACGCAACCACAGAGGCCGTTCTGCAGAATGCGGCATATCTGATAGCTCCGCGAGCTCCCTGCTGAGACTGCAGGCGCTCGGACTGACATCACAGCGCTCAGTCAGTGGAGGTCTGGAGCCGGATAGGGACACCTCTCTCTCTATGTGCGAGTTTGATCTTCGGCCGCCATCTCCTATCAACCTCACCCGCAGCATTGATGAGGCCCTGCACCGAGAACACCTACTCGAAGGGGGTAGTTTATTTCATCCCTTTAACCAAACATATCAATCTCCCTCCCCCGTATCTGGAGTTAGTCCGGGGCTCTGGCTGCGCAGAAACAGTGACCCTCACTTTTCAGAAAGCAGTGAGGCTCCGACAGAGTCCTCCATGCCTCTGGGGGACAGCGTTCTCAGCAGTGTCCCAAGCAGGCAGGTGACTGCCCCACCCACACCGTCCCACCAGGGTCACAGGTGGCCCGGTAATGAAGCGGGAAATGTCACCTCGTCGGTGTCTTGCCCTGTGTCATTTCACCCCACCAGGACATCAACGGGATATCTGGGGGAAGATAGAGTGGATGACACACGACCCTTCATCACACCGGACTCTGAGCGAGGGTGGGCGATGGCTACAAAGCCCGTCGGTTCAGGCAGTTACCTGGAGGTCAGCCGACACGACGACTCTGCCAGTGTGAGCAGTGAAATTATTGATTTATGAAACAAATCTTAGGCTTGAGAACCAGGGGCTGACATAGATCAAACACACTATTAAATTGAACTATAAAGCATCAATCCATGCCTTCAGTTTCTGTACTGCTTATTCACATTAGGCTATCGAGTTGGTTAGACCCTATCCCAGCATACTTGTTGACAGCCAATCGCAGAGCACATATCGACAAACAAGCATTCACACAACTATGGACAATTTAGAATCGTCAATCACACATGTATGTTTTTAGGATGTGGTAGAAAATCCACACAAATTCCAATATCACCAATACCTGATAGCAAAGCGTCGTAAAAAAAAAATCAGTCACATGATACCCGCAAGAGTATACAAAGGCAAGAACCAAAATTTGAACCCCAAATTTCATATAAAATCTTGCTCTGTTTCTCTACAATCTGTAGAAAACTGAGGTCATTTCAAAATGTTTGGCCAAAATGATTGACCTGCGAATTGATGTGGAAATTTTTCTGACTCCTTGTTTATCATGGAACATGCATACATTCCGATTCTAAGGATGGTTGCTGAGTAGGTGGCTGCTGCTTTCAGTATCCGAATAAAATATAACTAGATCATCAAATGGTGGCCTGGTAAAATCACTAAACATCAGAATTGTTACTAGTGAAAGTGTTTTTTTGTTTCGGTGTGTGTGTGTGTGTGTGTGTGTGTGTGTGTGTGTGTGTGTGTGTCTGCGTGCATGTGTGTGTGTGTGTGTGTGTGTGTGTGTGTGTCTGCGTGCATGTGTGTGTGTGTGCGTGTGTGTGTATATCAACAACAGTGACTTATTTCATTTGTTCATGTGGTTCTGAGAATTTTAATTTCAATTTTCCTCCGTCATGTAAAAATGTGCCATACATGATTTGACTTTTTTCTGTGCTTGTAATTGTTGTGTCTACCTGCAGCCTATTATCTACATTATGGTGACTCATCAACTATTTCTAAGCTCTTAATATGCTGCCGCTTGGCCCATGTACTTTGGAACTGATGACACATTGTAGTAGAAAACTACAACTACAGTCACACAGTACATACTTACATGTGCTTAACTGTAGGTGATTGTCAATATTGGGTGACATCAATTGCATTATACAGGAATTAAATAGAGATATTGAACTTCAACCTGCCACGGGTTTCCAGGACTGTGCCAAGAAACAACGTCCGGCTTGGCATGAACTCACGAACACAGCACTTCACTGTTCAGCAACGCACGAGACTGAAGTATTTTATTACTCTCGATAGAAGTATCTTTCAAATATATTATGTAGAAGCAACAATGTAAATACTTTTTTGTTTTTATGTTCCAGATATTTTTGAAACGTAGTCACATTTGTCACTGTGAAAGACAATCGAAAATGCTTTTTGCTTGTGCCGTCTTGTTTTGATATCCGGAGTTTCTCAGCGGCGCTGAGGATTGAAATATCGATGCGAGTATTGGAAAAATATTTAGATTTTCTTTGAAAATAATACTAGAAAACAAGTATTTTTGTAATTAAAAATATTCGAAGTGTACAGGGTGGATTTTGACAGAGCATGTGCAATTGCTGGGTTGCAGCACAAGACAAAATCATGATGCTATCTTTATTAGACTGCAGGCAGGATTTCCAGAAGTGGCCAATACCTGTATTCATGTCTCAGAGCATGATAGGATGATGTCCAGTTTTCAAAGTGATGCTTAAGTTGTTTAGTGATTTTTGTCCAATGACCTCGTGTTGTGCTCTACATTCCAGTGAATTCCAGACCAGAGTGAAAGTAACAAGTGTGTTCAGTGTTGCTCCCTCTGCAAAGCGTACTACGTGCCATAGAAAATGAGTACATGTGCCCGCCCCATTGTCTCAATGCAGAGACTCAGTATTACAGCTGTTTATTTTAGGATTATATTTAACATTTGTTATTTCATTTCACCGAATTTCATGTCTGGATGCAAATAAATACAATAAAAAAACAAATTGATCATGATTCATGTTTACAGTATTGTGTTTGATGGCCCCTGTATGATACATGAATCATAAAGTCGGTTTCCGTTTAACATTGACTTTATTTCCATAACCCAAATGAATTAATGCCAAAAGGACGACAATGATGACAAGAGGTGAAATCTAGAAGGGCTTGCTTTCACTCAACGTCATTCGCCTTGTAAGAAGAACCAGTTTGTTTGATCTGATCAAGCCTTAAACTTCAGCGCGGAACTCCAGTCCAGGGAAACAAATGTGGCGCTTGTAGTGCTCATCACACTGCTCATTCTGGGCCACAGTGAAATGATTTTTCCAGTCTCCAACTTTCCCTTCAAAAGGCAGAGAGATCAATTCAGATGGCATTCCAACTAATCAGCTCACAAGCTGGCAAAGCACTCACAGCCATCTTGCTGCGTACCTTTTCTCATGAAAGGAGACACCTTCAGATTCATTAAAGGGGCATTGGTAAAGTTGGTCAATTTGTTGTCTTTCATGTTGTCAAATTTCACTGCATCCATGACGCTTTCCTTCTCCTCGGCGGAGGGAGACATGCCAAGGAAGCTGCACAGCTTGTCCATCTCACGTCCCAAGTTCTGCACACGCAAAAGACTTGTTGAATCAATATCAAAACATTTTCCATTCAATTCACAACATGCATTGCACACTCAGAAATTATGCAAAGTATCAGTACTTTTTGGTTTGGCTTGGCACCGCAATGGTTTGGTAGGGTGTTGGAAAGGGAAATTAAGACTCTATAATTAGCCTTTTTTGATACATTTGTGTAGATGTTGCCTAGAAGAAGTTGAGGAAGTTTACAATATGCCCTGAGGAATTTTGCTGTGCGTTCTTTGTTTATACTGAAAGAAGTCACACAGTGTTGAATTTAATGCTCTCAAATGACGTGAGTGCTGTCAAATACAAGGTGTGATTTAAAAATCAAGTTTGCATTTTTTTCAAATGTTCCCAAAAATAAGACAACAGGTTTTAAAACATTTTATAGCTGCGCTATTTGCACACTTAGTTTACATAAAGCAAAATGTATTGACCTTATGACATATAATGCTGTAATCCTCATACAAATACGTTGAATGGAAGGACTATAAGACATTGTTTCCCTTGACCTTTTTTTTCTCTCAAATATTTCCTCTTAAACTTGCTATTTGTTTTTACTTTTTGGGTTAGAGTTGGCCAAGGTTTCTTTTTCAGCCTGAGCCATAACTGCTTCTTTCTTCTTATCGGCTATATTTGCATGGGTTTGCCTTCATTATTAATTTTCTGGATAATATTTCTGCAAAAAAATTTTTACACTGGTTAATACATTAATGCGCTCTATTAGCAGTTTTGCTAATCAGTGACGTCATTTGAGGAGCAAATTTTCGCAGGTTAATCTCATTGAGGGTTTTCATCCATCCATCGCTTATCCTTTTCTGACTGAGTTGGTGGAGTTGAGGAGGTCTTCAAAGTATTCTGCCCACTGACTCACAATGTCTCAAGTCAAGGTCGGCAGCGGACCATCCCCACTGTGCATAGTGTAAATGGTGCACCGCTTCGCCCTCCGGGAACGTCAGATGATGGACCAGAATTTCTTCGAAGCGGCCCGGATGTCGGCTTCCATTGGCTCTTCCCACGCCCGAGTTTTTGCCTCGGCAACCGCGAAGCTGTGTTCCGCTTGGCCAGCCGTTACGCATTAGCTGTCTCTGGAGTCCGACAGACCATAAAAGCCCGATAGACTCCTTCTTCAGCTTGACGGCATCCCTGACTGCTGATGTCCAACAGCCAGTTCGGGGGTTGCCGCCACGACAGGCACCGACCACCTTACGGCCACAACTTCGATCGGCCGCCTGAACAATGGAGGTCCACTCAGACTCAATGTCCCCCGCCTCCCCCAGATGAGAAGTGCGAAAAGCTCTGCCGGAGGTGGGAGTTGAAATTCCTTATGACAGGGGATTCTGCCAGACACTCCCAACAGATCCTCACAATCCGTTTGGGTCTGCCAGGTCGGACCGGCATCTTCCCCCACCGTCGGAGCCAACTCACCACCAGGTATTGATCAGTTGTCAGCTCCGCACTCGTTCTTTACCCGAGTGTCCAAAACATTCTTTGCCTCCACCCCAAAAGTAAATCTCCCTTTTGGATAGGGAAAGATACTGGTTTGGTTGATTGATTATTCACAATTTTGAAGCGCGTACCTGCCGATTTTTAACATTCAGAATTATCACGACGTGTTTTGTTTTCACTTTCCAGGGACTTTAAATATCGTGTTAAAGACAGCTACCACCTATTTGTCAAGTTACCCTCGGGCCGGCGTTACAGATCACATAAAACCCGGACTGTCACGATCTGCCCGAAGCGATAATGATCGCTCCGTGCAGAACGAAAAAATAAAGGATTGGATCCCCGGAAAACAGACAACGAAAGAATTTTCTCAAAGCAAAGAGTGTCTTTAATGACAAAAACAGAAAGAGCCCGACAGGGAAAAAACGGAAACACAAAACGCTGGTCAAATAAGGACCAGGGAAGAAATAAGGAAACAACTGAAAACGCTCGCTGAAAAACAAAGTGCGAGGAGCTACTGATTAGGCAATATCTAAGTATTCAATTTAGTGACTAACGCGAATGGCAAGAGTCAAGGCCGCAAGGCAAGAAGGCAACGAGTAATCTACAAATAGAGGAGTTAGCACGAGAGATCAATGGCACGGTGAGGAATTCTCCGGCAGTGGGAGAACTGCCGGAGTCCCATTAATATAGGAGGGTAATCAGCCCGAAATTACGGACAGGTGCGCAGATGGCGGGTGAGAAAACCCGCCACCTGCTGGCGGACACTCGACGTGACACGGACAAGCAGATTCAGGGACAGTTTTTTTTCCTCGAGCCATGAAAATAATCAAAGCTACTGCATTTTAAACCCAAACTTACTACCTCACTTGCGCAATAATGAGCAATATCTGAGCCATTTCATTTCATGTGTAATATGGGTCTTGTGTGCAATATACGCCTCAGTCCACACTACCACTACTGCTGCTATTGTTGTGTGTTATTGAGTTTTGTATTTATTTTATTCTATTTTATTTATTTGTTATTTTTTGGAAATGCACCCAAATTTCGTTGTATGCTATACAATGACAATAAAGGCGATTCTGATTCTGATGCTGAAACTCAGAAGTTGCGAGCGTTTGCAAGGAAAGAACCTGCAAACATTTCACCTCAATCATATCTTCATAGAACATGTAATGCAGATTTGGATACGTTTGCTTCTTCTCCCACCAGCCGACCACATGCTTATGCCAAGCTCCATAAGCCACTGACGCCGCAGAAGAACACATTCATGAAGGAGTGAAGGATGGAAAAGCCTGTTTGACAAAAACTTAACACTGTTGACACGTTGACCTCACTTTCCCCATCCATGAATCTTTGCAAAAAGCCATCCCAGTCTCCTGGTGCAGGGTGGATGCTATTCATGCTGCTAAAATGGAAATGAGACACTGCAACGTCCTTAGGGTTACGAGCTACATAGACGACCTGAATGAAAAGATATCCATAAATGAGTCAACACATCTCTGCTTTCAATTCTTCACCTGCCACAACTGTATGCATACATGGCGGACATTTAACCTTGCAGTTGTGTTCCCAAAACGTATCTGGTACAAGCTGGACTGGCAGATGAGTTTTGATAAGACGAGGAGTGATAGTGAGCTGGTCTGCCAGGTCTTTTCCTTAATGAGGAATTGGACAAATGAGTGAGTGTCATTCACAGCTAAAAGCACCCGGAAGTGCATGTGAGGTCATAATGAAAGGTCCATTGTTTCTAATCTATGTGCGTGACAAATATAACCGCTTTTTTTTTTCAACCTTTGGGATGACCAGGAATGCAGAGCTCCAGAAATGGTACTCTCATATACAGAGGGAGGGATGTGTCTTTCTCTGGATGTGTCTTTCCAAAGAAGAGCCGATCCAGGAGGTAGCAGACCCATGTCGTTCCTGAGGTATTAATACAAATACTCCATAAGAGCTATTGCAAAGCAAGACAATTTGTTTGATTGTCAATGAATTTATGAGAAGTATGTATTCATACCCATAACCTGACCTGATTTGGGATAAGTGGCTATGATAATATCTTCTGGTTTGGCCTTGAAGTTTTTTACATTTTGCCAGTTGTCAGTGAAGAAATTTGTCATGGAGACTCCATAAAAGTCAAATAGTTCTGGTCGAGGTGGCGCGAACATCAGGTTCTGTTTAAATGCAAAATGAAGATTTTCCTTACTTAATTCTTGTGAGAACAGGCAAGAACAGGAATTCCCTACCACTGTGTAGTAAGAAATCATCAGATGAATTGATCAAATTCAATTTTCCATTTCCACTTCATTTTCATAAAAATTAATATTTAGTCATGATAAATAATGTCTCTGTTTTATTTGGTTTTTGGGGGTGGGGGTTGTTTATTGTTAAAGTAATAAATAAATTGACAGAAAGTAAAGGTAAGTAAAATGCTCAGAAAGGAAAACAGTCATCATACAACACAATTATATGTTCAAAGGAGTGGGAAGAAGTAAAAACCTTGTCTTGTCCTACCCCTAGTTATGTATTAATATATAAATAGATCATTTTTATATCAATCAGAAAAGGAAAAAGTCTGCATATAAACAAATGCTTTTACCCTTATATGTGCTATACTGGTCTATTTTTACAACTTTTGGTTTGTATCGGAACTACATACATACACACTTGAGCACATTTATATGTTGATTTTCTCATGTATTCATAATGGATATTGAATTACATTACTACATTTAATAAATTGATCAACTTAATTCTGATTTCGTACTATATTTAATAAATGTATTAAATTTATCAACTTAATTTTGATTTATGCACGTTTTTTTGTATTACACTTTTGAACCTGTTTTTGAACATAGCAAGCAAGTCGCTCATTTTCTAATAAATCTAATCTAATAGTAAATCTAAGATAACTGTGATTTAAAGTGGACGGAAGAGCATTGAAATTGTTTCTGACTCAGTGGCGGAAGTAACTGTTTATCCAACTTTTGCTACTTATTCAACAGAATAATATATTTGTGTTCAAATAAACCGTCTCAGGCGGCCCGGTAGTCCAGTGGTTAGCACGTGGGCTTCACAGTGCAGAGGTACCGGGTTCGATTCCAGCTCCGGCCTCCCTGTGTGGAGTTTGCATGTTCTCCCCGGGCCTGCGTGGGTTTTCTCCGGGTGCTCCGGTTTCCTCCCACATTCCAAAAACATGCGTGGCAGGCTGATTGAACACTCTAAATTGTCCCTAGGTGTGAGTGTGAGTGCGAATGGTTGTTCGTCTCTGTGTGCCCTGCGATTGGCTGGCAACCGATTCAGGGTGTCCCCCGCCTACTGCCCGGAGACAGCTGGGATAGGCTCCAGCACCCCCCGCGACCCTAGTGAGGATCAAGCGGTTAGTAAGATGAATGAATGAATGAATAAACCGTCTCAGATTTCGCTCAGTAAGAACATGCGTAAATTGTCGTGACGGTTTATGGACCAACAGGTGGCACTGTAGGGCTCCCCCGGCAGCTGCATACCTGTTGGTCATAGGTAATTAGGGCCTTAAAAGGACTCCCAGCCCGAACACTCAGTGCCAGGTCCTTGTTTCCCTCATGTCTGCTTTTTGAGGTCCACCACCAACTTATGGACCAATAAGTGGCACTGTAGGGCTCCCCCAGCAGCTGCACACCTGTTGGTCATAGGTAATTAGGGCCTTAAAAGGACTCCCAGCCCGAACACTGGGTCATTGTTGCTTCTTGCCACTGTCATGTTTGTTTGTTTGTTTGTTTGTTTGCTCTTGACACTGTCATGTTTTGTTTGGTTGCTTTGCTGCTGTCATGTTGGGTCTAGTAGTGTTTTGGTTATTGATAGTTTTTGTTTAAGTCATGGTTTTTGTTTGTTACTTTGTTTTGGATTTAGTTTTCTTTGTTTTAAATACAATACTTCTAATACGCCCTACTCCTCCCTCCTGCCTGCTTTTTGGGGTCCACCACCACCTTGCAACATGACATAAATAAATTGATCTGAGATTAAGATATCCTTTATTTGTCCCACACTGGGGAAATTTACAATTTTATTTTTATTTTAAATTGATCAGTATTTCGATATGCAGTATACTCTTTTTGCAAAATGTTTTAATGTTCCGTAACATATTTGCTAATGTTAAATACTATGTTGGAAAGATTGAGGAGAAGTCTGGGATAGTGCCAAAATGTCTACAGCAAGATCGTAGTAGGAATTTCGGGCTGTACGGATTTTTTAATTTTATTTTTTCACTACACTATACACTTGGTGAATATGTAGAAATAATGTGAGCAAGACCAACTTTTAGGATTCATTTCACCACACCTGCTATTGTTAGGGTAATCCCTACCACCTTTCTTTTTATATGTAATTATTAATGTTCTAAAAATGCTTTAAAATTACAGAAACTTGCCATTCATTACCATTGTATCATTAGATGCAATTTTTGGGGTAAAATATATTACCTATACAGTACAAACCTAAAAACTCCCCAAGCATCTTTTTAGATGTATTTTTTCATGTTCTAAAAAGGCTTTAAAATTATCACAAGCCTGCCATTCATTACCATTTTATCATTAGATGCAATTTTTAGATTCTATTACCTATACAGTACACACCTAAAAACTCCCCAAACGTACTCAGGACCAAGTCGTGTAAGAAATTGAAATGGCAGTGAAAACAAAACTCAAACTCACGTGTAATATAGAAACAAAATACAAAACAAATGTAATATTTGCTTTTCCGCAATTCAAAAGCCACAGAAAAGAAGAGTACACAAAGCCACTCACACTGAGCTGCACAGTAGATCCTCAAGAATGTATGTAGAGTATCGAAGTGTTCTTCAAACAGGCAAGCGCATGTTCGACTAATTATGTTGCGTCACTCGCTCTTCAGTGGAAGCATGACGTACAAAACGGCTCATGGAAAACACTTCATGCAAAATGTTCACATTTGTGCTGAACAATGTTAACCGACAGCTGAAGTGTGGATAAATAAGAGGATGTATGCAAATACGTACACCTAAATTTTTCAAGCAAGCAGCACTATAAAAAACGAATGGCCCATTAATGCTTGCCTTCAAGGTGATTGTCAAGTGGTGTTTGGACCTTAGTTCTAGACAACGATGTTTAACTGAATTATGTGCTGTGTTGCCATTGGACGTTTTATTATCTGGCTACGTGTGCGTTCTCGTATACTGCGCGTGTTTTAACTCAACCTGAGATGATGGTTAATATCAGGAGCAGTCGAATGTGAAAGGGTGATCTTTTCCGGTTCGCGTTTTCTACTACCCCCTTGTGGATGATACTTACAGACAGTACATTTTGAAAATCCTGCACCACTTCAAAAACGCTATTCGACGCAAAAGCAAACATGTTTTTTTTTAAGGAGTGGAAATTGTGTTTTTATTAGTAAACAATGATTATACTATATCCACAAAGATGCACTTCACATTTCGAGGTGACTAGGTATTATTTACCAGTATAGTAATTTTGGCAGAAGATTATTCTCATGACAACGTCAACAATTTGGATTCAACACTGGTGGTAGGGTGTGTTGGAATCCTGCTGCTCGTCAGTCACGCAAAACACCAATAAACAGAGGAAGGTCCACAACGTTCGACACATGTAATGCATACCTGTCAACTCATACGGTTTAGCCATAGTTCATACGGATTTTGTGGTGAATCTTACGTATATGGCCGTATCGCACAAATCATACGGATTCTGAAAATTTCGTATATCCGTTAAATATCCGTTTTTACTAATCTAATGTGCACACAATAAACAAAAACATTTTGTGTTATACATGCAGAGTAGATAGTGTGTATTTTTTTAATTTAAAATGATAATAATTGAATTATTAAATTGTTTTACTTTATATTTAAAATGAGGTGACATGTTATGTTATCAATTAAACAGCGGGTTGAGATTTCTTTTGTACGCATGTCGAAAACAGTGGCCAATGGAGAGAGGGCGTCAATCTAGATTTGGTTTTCATCACGGAAGTGACGAAGTCGCGAAAAGGAAGGGTTCGAGTTCACAACAAAGATGGCGGCGGCCGCTGAACAGGCACCGAAAGGCTCACACGTGGGCAAAACGAAAAAGGTAACCTATTATAAAGACAATAACACACGACTGCAGTCGTGTGAGTCGTTTTCGGTTAATGCCAGCCTCGACAAAACAGAAAACACGACGATTTATAAAGAAAAGGCATCGATTGACATTGAGCTAATTTATCAACGCGTACTAACCGAGTTGTTCTCACTCGAGTTTGAAAATGCCCGCTGATAATCTTAGGAGTATGGATGGCTTATTTCTGACAGCCTCGAGCTCGTTACTGGCACGAGAAGAAAGATGAAAGCGACGGTGGAAAACAGGCTGCTGATACACAGCAGCAGATGCCTCAAAAAACGTCAGCAAAGAGGAGGATGAAAAAGAACGACCATGGACAAGAAAAACGCTTTAAATCTGGGGTAAGATGCATTAAATTTTTAAAGCAATTGAAGTTGGCTCAAGTGCTTCCTTTATGTTACAACTGGAGCAATGTTTTCACCAATATGCTCACCAAGCACCACCATCCTCATCAATACTACACCAGTACAGAAAAAAAAATCTCCCCAAAAAGACAATGAAATATTATTGGAAGCCACTGTAACATTAGGCATGTTTTCAACATTAGCATTGGACTTAACTCTTCAAAATTAAATTGAATGAAAACGTTTTCCTGAATAATGCGCTCATTAACATGTATTGCACTGGGTCTTCTAAATTGTAGGAATCTCATGAAGTTTGAATATCTGTAAACGGTAGAACAGCAGAATAATAAAAATCAATATTTTTGTGGATGTGGACACACGCAGTTATAGGTCCAACACAATGAGACAGTCCATATTTGTTTGACAGTGTCAGGTTTATCCTCACTTCATATAAAATGGGAAGAACAGTTTTTCAAGTTTGGTGCTCCTGTCATTTTTCTGACGTTTATGAAAAGCAAAGACATTACTGATGAGGAACATTCATTCATTTATTCATCTTCCGTACCGCTCGATCCCCACTAGGGTCGCGGGGGGTGCTGGAGCCCATCCCAGCCGTCTCTGGGCAGTAGGCGGGGGACACCCTGAATCGGTTGCCAGCCAATCGCAGGGCACACATAGACGAACAACCACCCACGCTCACACTCACACCTAGGGACAATTTAGAGTGTTCAATCAGCCTGCCATGCATATTTTTGGAATGTGGGAGGAAACCGGAGCACCCGGAGAAAACCCACGCAGGCCCGGGGAGAACATGCAAACTCCACACAGGGAGGCCGGAGCTGGAATCGAACCCGGTACCTCTGCACTGTGAAGCCGACGTGCTAACCACTGGACTACCGGGCCGCCCTCTGATGAGGAACAATTATTAAAATACATATACTCTCTGCAAAAAAAAAAAATCCCTCAATGATCAATAACTATCCAACCAAGGAATTTGTACACTGCACTTGAGCTTTGTCTGAACCAATTATTGACACTCCCCCAGAAACAAGATGCTTTCCCAGGACCTGCTTCTATTCCCGAAGCCACGCTGCGGAAGTTTACAAGGAAAGGGAAAACGAAAGAGGAGGTCAGGAATTTCCATTCGGTATTTCAATTGTGCTGCTGGCTAAAGCAGAGTTGTTTTTTTGTTTTGTTTTGGGGTTGTTTTTTTTCCAGATCATCAAGCACCACTTAAAGCTGAAAGAAGCCATTGCTCGTTCAGATGAAGCCTCAGAAATGGCCCAAAAACAAGCTGCCCGGTTTGACCTTCTACTCCCAGAAGAAGCAGGGTAAAATATTCATGGCTTGACGAGGTTGTCTGAAAATGCCCCATTGTTGTAACTTGATTTATGAACTTCCTCAGGTTTCTAGAAGGAGACGAAAATGAGGACACATGTACTATCTCACAGCAAGATATTGCAGATGCTGTGGATATAACGTCTGGGACCAAGGTGGGCAATCTTGTCTATCACTCTTGGCCAGTTGTTCACTCTTGTAATTAGGCAAGGCTCAGATGGTTTACCGTGGTTGAAATAGGTACAGAAACAGATTTTATTATTACAGTTGACCTATTATTATTTACATCTACTTTGTCCTCAGTATTTTGACTTGAATCTGTCTCAATTTGGACCATACCAACTGGATTACAGTAAAACTGGACGGTCAGTAGCCCACTTTCTTCTCCCTACTTGAATTGTGTTTGTGTTACTGATTAAGAGTGTTAATTGTCAAAGCAGTTTCTCAGAATAGTCAATCAGGTCAATGTCATACATGTAATCAATGTCTTCCAATTATTTTCTCATCTTTCAACGTTTCCAGTCAGAATGTACCGATTCAAGCAGTAAAACTAAATAAATATGTCTGTTAAGTTTCGATTGCAATATGGTGGATTAATCATTTTGGGGATAGTACGTATGAATATTTATATTTTTTGCGTCATTGTTTTGATTTAGTCACCTGCTGCTTGGTGGGAGGAGAGGCCATGTTGCTTGTGTTGACTGGCAATCCAAACTTTTGATGTGTGAAATAAATGTGATGGAGTCCATTCGTGATGTTCGGTAAGCCTCAAAAACATGCACGCACATGGACACACACACACAGATTATGAAGGATATATGCCTTTTGCGTATTGCATTTTTCTGTGTATATTTCTGTCACGCCTTCCTTGGAGGAAGCAGAGCCTGGGGACTCTGAGGTGGGCTCTCCTATCTCTGTGGTTGAAGTCACCGATGTGGTTAAAAAGCTCCTCGGTGGCAAGGCCCCAGGGGTGGATGAGATCCGCCCGGAGTTCCTCAAGGCTCTGGATGTTGTGGGGCTGTCCTGGTTGACACGCCTCTGCAACATCGCGTGGTCAACGGGGAGAGTGCCCCTGGATTGGCAGACCGGGGTGGTAGTCCCTCTTTTTAAAAAGGGGGACCGGAGGGTGTGTTCCAACTACAGAGGGATCACACTCCTCAGCCTCCCTGGTAAGGTCTATTCAGGAGTGCTGGAGAGGAGGGTCCGTCAGGAAGTCGAGCCTCAGATTGAGGAGGAGCAGTGTGGTTTTCGTCCCGGCCGTGGAACAGTGGACCAGCTCTACACCTTTAGCAGGGTCCTTGAGGGTATGTGGGAATTCGCCCAACCAGTCTACATGTGTTTTGTGGACTTGGAGAAGGCGTTTGACCGTGTCACTCGGGGAGTTCTGTGGGGGGTGCTTCGTGGGTATAGGGTACCGAACCCCCTGATACGGGCTGTTCGGTCACTATACCACCGATGTCAGAGTTTGGTTCGCATTGCCGGCAGTAAGTCGGAATCGTTTCCAGTGGGGGTAGGACTCCGCCAAGGCTGCCCTTTGTCGCCGATTCTGTTCATAACCTTTATGGACAGAATTTCTAGGCGCAGCCGAAGCGTTGAGGTGGTCCGTTTTGGGGGCCTCAGTATTGCATCCCTGCTTTTTGCAGATGATGTGGTGCTGTTGGCTCCTTCAAACGGGGCTCTCCAACTCTCACTGGAGCGTTTCGCAGCCGAGTGTGAAGCGGTTGGGATGAAAATCAGCACCTCCAAATCTGAAACCATGGTCCTCAGTCGGAAAAGGGTGGAGTGCCCCCTCCGGGTCGGGGGGGAGATCTTGCCCCAAGTGGAGGAGTTTAAGTATCTTGGGGTCTTGTTCACGAGTGAGGGCAGGAGGGAGCGAGAGATCGACAGGCGGATCGGTGCAGCGTCTGCTGTGATGCGGACGTTGTATCGGTCTGTCGTGGTGAAGAAGGAGCTGAGCCAAAGGGCGAAGCTCTCAATTTACCGGTCGATCTACGTCCCAACCCTCACCTATGGTCACGAGCTATGGGTCGTGACCGAAAGAACGAGATCCCGGATACAAGCGGCTGAAATGAGTTTCCTCCGCAGGGTGTCCGGGCTCTCCCTTAGAGATAAGGTGAGAAGCTCAGTCATCCGGGAGGGGCTCAGAGTCGAGCCGCTTCTCCTCCACATCGAGAGGAGCCAGATGAGGTGGCTTGGGCATCTGATTCGGATGCCTCCTGAGCGCCTCCCCGGTGAGGTGTTCCGGTCATGTCCCACCGGGAGGAGACCGCGAGGAAGACACAGGACACGCTGGAGAGACTATGTCACCCAGCTTGCCTGGGAACGACTCGGGATCCCCCGGGGAGAGCTGGAAGAAGTAGCTAGGGAGAGGGAAGCCTGGGCTTCCCTGCTAAAGCTGTTGCCCCCGCGACCCGGCCCCGGATAAGCGGTAGATAATGGATGGATGGATGGATTTCTGTGTCATTTGTGATGTTGTATACTGCAACTTCTGTGATATTCTTTAGCCTCTGTTTTGCGCCATGTCTTAGCATTGAGCTAGCAGGCGTTTGCAAGACGAAACTGTGTTTGCTTACATACATAAAGTGTACCTGTCTTTATTTTTTGCTAGTTTTATTGCACTACTGTTGGGCTGGTGGGCGGCCAGTCCAGTGGTTAGACTTCACAGTGCAGAGGTACTGGGTTCATTTCCAGCTCTGGCCTCCCTCTGTGGAGTTTGCATGTTCTCCCCAAGCCTACGTGGGTTTTCTCTCGGTACTCCGGTTTCCTCCCACATTCCAAAACCTTGCATGGCAGGCTGGTTGAACACTCTAAATATTGGCCCTAGGTGTGAGTGAGGGCGTGCATGGTTGTTCGTCTCCGTGTGCCCTGCGATTGGCTGGCTACCAATTCGGGGTGTCCCCTGCCTACTGCCCGAAGACAGCTGGGATAGACTCCAGCGCCCCTGGGACCCTAGTGAGGATGAAGCGGTTCGGAAGATGAATGAATGAATGAATTTTGGGCTGGTAGTGTCTGTAAACAAAAACAACTTGAAGCGAGCACTTGACTCTTTTTAAGAAATGTTGACTGTCCAACTTGAGACCACACGCTCAGGCAAGAAGGCTGGCAAAATGGTAGCGAGTTTCGTCACATCCTACCACTTTTATGAGTAAAGTATGATTTCAGGGTTTTTACCAGGACAAAGTTAAACAAATGACTCAACACACAGGGAAGATTGTCTTTCTTCGGTGGATGTGGATCTCTGAGAGCGAACGGCGGTTTAATTGCTCCGTGATCACACTCCGAGTCCCTTGTGTCTCCTGTCGGACTTTTATTGTTAACATATGCAAAATATAAGAAAACACTGCCCCTGAGATTCGCATACCACGCCACCGGTCCAGCCCCTCGGTAGTGATCTGATACGCAGTCTGGTCTACCCGAATACACAAGTCACAGATTTTGCTGATGACAAATGTCCGCCTGGGCGCGACAGCTGTTCCCAAACTGTCTTTTGGTATTTAATAACTCTTTGTTCCCAATTCGTTTATTCCCACTTTGTGATTGAGTCAAGCCTTTTTTCATCTGTTCGCCCCCCTTGCTTTGACGTGATTACTCAAAAAAAAGGCCCTCCGCCCAAATGGCCGACACCTCTGTGCTGAGTATGTCCAGACATCCCCAAATGAACCGAAACTTTAAACATGATACCGTTTTGCTCATATGAATTAATACAATACAATACAATACAATACAATACATTCTGACTTATATAGCGCTTTCACAACAGCGGCAGCTGTAACAAAGCACTTTACATAAAGTAAAATAATAAACACAACACATAACATAAAACACGGACAGTCGTGCAGTTCTAACCACTTTTCCATAACACGCTTTGTTGTTTGAAACAGTTTGAGATGAAAGAGGAGAGAATCAAAGTGTCCTTTAACCAGTGGATCAGAGACCTCATGCTCATGAATTATGAATTAAGTTGCTATTGTTAAATTTATGATGCACTCAAAACAAGTGTGCATTTTTCAGATGGCTTCACACTGAGACCATGTTTGCAGTGGCTCAGAAGAAGTGGCTGTTCATCTATGACTCAAATGGAATTGAACTTCACTGCATCCGCAAGTTCAATGATGTCCTTCGCATGCAGTTTCTGCCCTACCACTTTTTGTTGGCCACCGCTGTAAGTTTATAATTTATTCAATGTTTGTGTCAGAAATATCAACACAATAACTACAATTTACACTATTAACTACCGGTATTTGGACACACATTTTTATTATGTCATCGTTAGCTCACGCAGTACGGTGCCTTGACTTACAAGTAGTTAGCTTCGTTCCGTGACCACGCCTCCCCCTTTCTCTCTGTGATCTACAAGGATATGTTAAGTGTCCTGGAAAGCACTATACACTGTACATCTGATGTATTATTATTATTGTGT
The DNA here is from genome assembly GCF_025434085.1 of Hippocampus zosterae. NCBI lineage: Eukaryota > Metazoa > Chordata > Actinopteri > Syngnathiformes > Syngnathidae > Hippocampus > Hippocampus zosterae. The sequence continues at coordinate 19,105,196 of NC_067452.1, forward strand.
TAAATCACTCATGTCATACTGTCTCTTCCCATTGAAATGAACAGAAATGGCATCAATCTGTTCCAGCACCCCAAAAAAACACAAACTGATATTTTTCGTAACAATATTGCATACACAGTGGAACGGGCATAGTAAGTGAACATTTTAGCCATCAAATAAAGCTGCCCGTGTCATTCTTGTTGTTTGCCATAATTCACCCTAACAAATGTAATTATTCACCCTGAATGAGGACAAATGATGCTAGACACGAAAGGAGGGAAGTAGCACGATAAAAACAGATCTATCGTCTTTGCAACATATATCGCCAAATCTCCCAACTCTAGTCGGGGGGCCAAATCTTTTTTTTAAATGTCTTTTAAGTGTCTCCAGACATGATTTTTACAGACTGTGGCTGTGCCTGAAGTTTATCTCTTGCAAAAAACGAGGGGTTGACTGGATTTTGATATTCTGCTGCTGTGCGGTTCATTTCTTCTGTTTTAGAGTATGACGGGTTTCCTGCAATATCTTGATGTATCCGTGGGAAAAGAGGTCGCCGCCATATGCACCAAGAAGGGCCGCCTGGACGTGATGTGCCAGAACCCCTCCAACGCCGTCATCCATCTCGGGCACTCCAACGGCACAATCACCCTCTGGTCGCCCAGTCAAAAAGAGCCCCTCGTCAAGATGCTGTGTCACCACGGTGGAGTGCGCTCTGTCGCCGTGGACAAAACAGGAACGTGAGTCAAAACTAACGAAAAAGCCCATTTGCAATGTTCTTCTCTTAAAAATTCTGTCAAGCCCTTACCATGAATAGTGAAAACCTACGATGGATTGACAGCCCCTAAAACTGTTTGTAAATGCGTATTGATACCGCAAGTTGGAGACGGGACAATTGTGTTGTGCTTAAATGATCGTCGTCAAAAGGAACCTTAAACTGAATAATTGGCACTGCCTAGTACACTTGGTACTGGGCATTCTAATCTTTAGTAAGTTCCCCCGCCCCCTTTCAAATTTGATGTATACCAAATGATGTGAAGGCTAGATTCCCTCCAGAAGTGGCGAATGGCTATCTTATTCGTCCCACACTGGGGAAATTTACAGCCTCCAGCAGCAAGAATGTATGTAGAAAAAAGAAAGGAGAAAAAAAAAACAACAAACATCTTTCAATTAAATACAATATGAACACAATGGATAAATCGCAGTACTATTTACAATTTTACTTCACATAATTTAATTATTATTATTATTATGATTGTTATTTTTTATTCATCAGCCTGACAGCAGTCGGTAGGAACGAGCGTCGGTATCTCTCCTTCTTGCAGCGCGGGTGTAACAGTCTCTGGCTGAAGGAGCTACCAAGTGCTGTCAGGGCGGGCTGGAGGGGGTGGGAGGGACTGGCCATCATAGCTTTTAGCTTAGTTAGCATCCTTCTGTTGCCCACCTCCTCCAGAGTGTCAAGGGAGCAACCCAGGACAGAACTGGCCTTCCTGACCAGTCGCTCCAGTCTCTTTTTGTCCCGGGCTGAGATGCTGCCTGACCAGCAGACAATGCCATAATGGATGGCCGAGGCCACCACCGAGTTATAGAACGTCTTAAGGAGTGACCCCTGAACCCCAAAAGACCTCAGTTTCCTGAGTAGGAAGAGTCGGCTCTGTCCTTTCCTAATCAGGGTGTCCGTGTTTGTAGACCAGTCCAGTTTGTCGTTCAGAAGAACACCAAGGTACTTGTAGGAGGTCACCCTCTCTATGTCCATACCCTGGATGTTCATCGGTGCTGGTGAGGACTTTTTCCTGCAGAAATCCACAACCAACTCCTTAGTTTTCCTCGGGTTGATCTGGAGGAGATTCTGCTGGCACCAGTCCACAAAGTCCTTTGTCAGTCCCCTGTACTCCCGATCGTCCCCTTCTGTAATGAGGCCAACAATCGCAGAGTCATCGTAGAACTTCTGAAGGTGGCAGTTTGGAGTGTCGTGTCTGAAGTCCGAAGTGTAGAGGATGAACAGGAATGGAGCCAGAACAGTCCCCTGCGGCGCTCCAGTGCTGCAGAGAAGCCGGTCCGACTCGCAGCTCTGCAATCTCACGTACTGCGACCGATTTGTGAGGTAGTCTATGATCCATGCTGTGAGATGGTGGTCCACTCCGGCGTTCTGCAGTTTGCCTCCCAGCAAATTGGGCTGGATGGTGTTGAAGGCACTGGAGAAATCAAAGAACATGATTCTCCCAGTGCTCCCAGCCTTCTCCAAGTGTGACAGCACTGAGTGGAGGAGGTAGATAATGGCGTCTTCCACGCCGATGCCAGGCTGATAGGCAAACTGCAGCGGGTCCAGTGACGGGCTCACCAGCGGTCGAAGGTGGGCGAGGATGAGTCTCTCCAGCGTCTTCATCAGGTGAGACGTCAGCGCCACCGGTCTGTAGCTGTTCAGCTCCTTAGGGTGGGGGGTCTTGGGCACTGGGACCAGGCACGAAGTTTTCCACAGCTGTGGAGCTCTACCCAGCTTCAGGCTCAGGTTGAAGATGTGCTGGACAATGTTACACAGCTGGTCAGAGCAGGTCCTGAGGAGCCGGGAACTGATCTTGTCCGGACCTGCTGCCTTCCTCACATTCATCTTCCTCAGTTGGTTCCTTACCTGCTCTGTTGTGACGGACAGGCAGGAACCAGGTGACATACTGGGTTGATGAGAGCTGGTCGAAAGAGGAGGGGGAGGAGAAGAAGTCCTCAGTGAGAGAGGTTGCAGTTTGTGGTTGGGGGAAGGGACAGACGACTGGTCGAAACGGTTGAAAAAATGGTTCAGTCCATCTGCCCAGTCCTTGTCCTTCTCGATCACTGTCTTTGGGCTGTCATGGCCTGAGATGGTTTTCAGGCCCCTCCAGACACCAGCGACATTGCTGGCCTGTAACTGGTCCTCCAATTTCATCCTGTATATCTTCTTCCCCTCCCTGATCTTTCTTCTCAGCCGAATCTGCACGTCCTTCAGTTCCTCTCTGTTTCTCGACCTGTTTTGGCAGATATATGGTGACGTCGGGCATGGACAAAAAGCTGAAGGTGTTTGACGTCCGAACTTTCCAGAACCTCAATTCTTACTTCCTCCCTGCTGGAGCTTCCTGTTTGTCATTGAGCCAGCGGGGGCTGCTGGCTGCAGCCACGGGGGATGTCGTCCAGGTCAGTCACGTTGTCTTGGATGAACAAGGATTCGTTTTAGCGTAAGCAGTGGTCAATACCAATGGTCTTCTTTACTAATGGTGAGCCCTTGCAAACATTGATTGTGCACGAAAACAGACGCAGAAGCTGATCAGCTTAGCACCATATTGGATCTATCACACCTGAGACAAATTACGAAATGGCTGATTTTGCCTCTTTAAATAGTCTGAATGGCAGGTGTCTTTTCCTGGTTGTCTAGTTCCAAATTTTTATCCCAATGTCACATACAGGCCCCTGGAAAAGCTGTACTGTAAATGTATCTGTGGTTTCTTCTGACAATATACAGTACAGTAAACATCCATTGCAGGTGTACAGGGATGTCTGGAGCTCTCCAGTGAGAAAACCCTACATGGCCCACAGAGCCCAGGCTGCAGCATGTGAGCTACGCTTTTGCCCCTTCGAGGATGTCCTCGGGATCGGGCACGGACAAGGCTTCAGTAGCATGCTCGTACCAGGTCTGACCACATTTGGCTCTTTTGAGGTGCCTTCAGATACGACTTGAGTTTGATCGGTATTGACTATTATTATTGTCTGTCCAATGTGTCTACATGCCATCTTCCACCATTTGTGGTTAAGCATACCTTGCTTTAAGGGTTATAACGGAGCAACACTGATGCTATTATTAGCCCATCATTAGTGATTTGTTATTTATTAGTATTAAACAAAGTGGACCGTCCTCAGGCAAAGTTGTGGTTCTGGTTTTTATTTTCTCTCTCTCCCTCTCTCGTCAAAACAAATTGTACCAATGAAGACTGCTGTCAGGCTGCTGAATAAATATACGTGAAAACCTATAACCATTGTAAATAGCACAGCCACCTTATGCTGTGTTTTCCATTCTATTGCTAATTTATTATATTTATTCTACCAATATAATGTATTGCTAATGCTATATTTTACATTGCACTTTTATTGAACTGTGTGCAGTTCTTTCTGAAACATTTATTTTGTGCAATAACCCAATTTTGCTGCTGTAGACAAATTTCCCCATTGTGGGACAAATAAAGTGCTTTCACAACAGCTGCAGCCGTAACAATATTTAAAAGGTGATTGAATGGTTCAAAGAAAACATAACCTTTCCTCTTCATTTTCATTTCCAGGAGCGGGTGAGCCAAACTTTGATGGCCTGGATTCAAATCCATACCGCAGTGCCAAGCAGAGGCAGGAATGGGAAGTTAAGGCGCTGCTGGAAAAGATCCAGCCTGAGCTTATCAGTTTGGACCCCACTCAACTCGGAAAGGTTGATCTTGGCACCTTCCAGCAAAAGCACCAAGACAGAGTGCAGGCCCTGGTCAGTTTGAGAATGCTTGTCATCGAGGTTCAAAGTTATAAGCAACCCTGCTAGATATAAATGAAAACTGTTTGTCTCTCTAGGGCTTTGATCCTCTTGCCAAAGAAAAGTTTGTCCCCAGGCATAAGAAAAAAGGCCGCAGTTCAGCGGGCAATGTGGAAAGGCGGAAGAGGCAAGTCGCTAATATTGACCAGAGGGTAAGTGTGATGACCTTAAAACCCGTCGGCAATCAAACGTTGGTGTCTTGGTGCTTTCCACCGCCTTTATTACTGATTCGTCTTACTGTTTATTGTGTATGTTAAATCGCTCCATGTACAGCACTTTGTATGCAGCGATGGCTGTTCGAAAGTGCTCTATAAATACTGTTGACTAGACTTGACTTGACTGGTGGTTGTATCTGCTGGGGATATCAACAAGTTGTTGCTTTCACCATCCAGGATCTTATAGTGAAAAGTATGGAGGACAAAATGAAGCTGGAGCAAGAACGAAAAGCAAAGGAAAAGAAGATGGCAGCTCTCGCCAGCCAAAAATCAGCTCTGGGCAGATTCCAAAAATAGAAGAGGAGCGAGCCATTGGCCCCCTCAAACACTGTGACATCCTCGTTCTGAGTGACGCACGCCGCGTGTGGTCAAAACAAGCCGTGCCACAAACCCAGAAGGAGGACATTGTTTCTGATGAGTAACGTTCGTTTGTAGTCAGCGGTGAGCGATGTGGCAGTGTATCTTGTTCATACCTTTAAGCACGTCCTGTCTGCAGAGGAAAATTGAAAAAGAACTAACTCATGTACTTTATTAGCTCAACTATTTCTTCAATTCAATAGAAATGGAAGTGCCAAAGTGCATGAGTCCATACAGTGTGACATGAAAAAGATGAACTGATAAGTGGAGGTCAAAAGTAGTTTATTGCTAAGCATAACCACCTCCGCCATTGCTTATATTTGCAAATGGATTATGATTTAACAGCTGATCCCTGCCTTTGTACTTTGCAACTGTTTGTAGGCCAGAAATAAATAGTCCAGCTAAGAAATTTAAACAAATGTATCCCCATCTAAGTCATTTCAGATTAGAAATCATTTTATGGTGTTCACAATGTGCATGTATTCTGCAGTTGAAATTTCTCCTGACAGTCGCATCAAAATGCAAACACACACACAAAAAAATACTAATTGAAAATGAAAGGCTGGAAAAAGAACAAAGAAGGAAGTAAAACGACAGCCACAACTTCATCTCCTTTGTGACGCCTGGTTCCTGGTGCTAGTTAAATATTATACACACACACTGTTGGCGTAAGCAGCGTACTTTGACTCGTGTCAAAGTGTTTTGAAACGTGGCGGGTAAAAAAAAAATGGAATTGTGGAAAGATTTTGACTCCTTTATTGAATGGCCACATTCCGTTCACAGTAATTTCCTCAATGTAAAACACATTTGTTCATTTTTCGGAATACATTGGATTGGATTGAGGAAGTGGAGCAGGATAAACTGAGGTTGAACTGTCGATTTGTTAATATCGCCTCATCGGCACAACCCTCCAACAATGTTTAGTCTCATCATAAAACAGAATAAATACTGCTCGGATTGGAACAGCGGGGACACCGTGCATTATGTACAATGTGTTATACATACAGTATGTGTTGCAATGTTCCAATTTGTGTTCAGTGCTGTTATCACGGTAGTTCAGATTTTGCATAATCCCCCTGTAATTACGTATCACGTTTGTACCTGTAAGATGTTTCATTTGCTAAGAAACATTCTGTTTTTGTCATTCTTATTTAACGACCAGTGTTAGAATAAAATATGGTAGAAACGAGCTCAGTACATGCGATACAAATGTGAAGGGATGCAGCCAACAGGTGTGTGGTGTCGAATTTATTTTTCTGAGCAGCTCTGCGCTAATAAGCCATGACGGTGACGGGATGTCAAATAGCTAATATTGCCTACCACGTTGATGTTAAGTTTAAAACGTGAACTACTTTCGTTGCACTTGTGGGACAGCATTAGTTACTCACTAATATAGATAAAGCGCAGCTGGCTGACAAAAATCAGCTTCCGTCGAGTGTGCTTCCATAAAATGAATTACTAAAACTAATTAACAATGTTCATCTATCAATTTCAGTGACATATAGTGACAGTACAAAAAATGTAATGCTCTTCTACAAGATGGCAGAAAGTACAACGAACATGTGTGTCCTACAGTTTACATTCATACAAAAAAAATGCATTCAACTAAACAGGCTCAGATTTGTTTTTTCTAATTTAAAATCTGTGCCTTGTCTCATCAATGTTGGGAAACAGGTCTGACAATAGTTTGTGCCAGTGCAAAGATGCTCATATCATATCTGAATGTTGGGAAACAGGTCTGACAATAGTTTGTGCCAGTGCAAAGATGCTCAGATCATATCTGATGAACTCACTTCCTGCAAGTGTCCCTTTTGGTATCAACACTGACAGTTTAAAAAATAGAATTTATTTACACCAGCTGAATGTGTGCTTCAAGTATGAACATGACAAGTTTGAAAAACAAACAAAAATAAATATTTTAGGATAACTGACGCCATTTGAAACATGGTCATTTTTGACCAAGAATGAAGCCCTTGAAATTTCGGCCTGTACAAGCTTAGTGGTGAGATATTTTCACTTGAACTTGTCAGCCAATTGTAAAAGGGCTTCTCCTTGGACAGTGGTGTCAAACGCAAGACCCAGGGGTCAGATGCAGCCTGCCAATCCTTTTATGTGGACCACAAAAGTAAATCATGTGTGTCCATTTCGATGCCACGTTCCTTGCTACATTCTGTACAAAGACGTATAACGTGTCATCAAGTTATACCTTCCTAAAATGTGAACGTTTTTAAACAAATTTTCTGGAGCTGATATCACAAAAAAAGATACGTACAATAAAACTGAATTCAAACCCCCAGAGGCCATCTTCCATCTTTCAAAATTCTTGCTGTGTTGTACTCAGTTTGAAGTGGCCGTTCCAAGTCCCCCTTTTCGCATACTGTCATTTTTATAAAAGTACAGAATTTCGCCCCACTCACGCCGCCTTCCACAGGTCAAGCGTTGAGCCCAGCAGGGCACCGACTTTGCACATGCACAAGGATGCTCGCGTGCTCAACCACAGGCACTGTCCCGATGAGTGGATATCAGCCCAGTAGTACAGCATATCACGAGGTGGAATGTTGTGCACCGACACCATGGCTTGGTAGCAGCAGCGTCCATACGGCATAGGTGGTCCACCAGAGAACAGGGGGGAGTGTGTAGGCAGGATGCCAGCTGCCTGGGCACACACCCCCACAAACACATCTTCGGGGGGTTGAGCCGTGGATAGGGGCGACACAGAGGCAGCCAATGATATTTTGAGCAATGCGGAACGGGATAGAACATATGCTGTACCACTGCAATAGTCTGGAAAAACAGATGACGGGTAGGCCTCATTCGGGACATAATGCTTGCTGCGAGGGTCCCGGTTCGGAGCCACGCGGAGATGCACTTTGCCGAGATACAAGTCACTTTGTTCGTACGGGCTGCGGCTCTTGTTCAATAGGTGCAGGAGTGCGCTGGGATTGAATAGGACGTCGTCATCCACTTTGGCCACAAAGTGAGCCTGGGGGCAGAAGCGGCGCACCCAGCTCTGCAGGGCTAAAGTTTTCAGGGTCAGGTTGGCGTACGAGTCCAGGAAACGCCCTTGAACCAAGTCCCCTTGCTCCCTAGCCTCCTCAAAGAGCATTTTGCCCAGTCCTGTGTCAGATGGAACACCCAGCATGAAGAGGGTCATGACCCTCAAACCACTCACGTTGCTCTCCCCGCCCCACGTGTCCCTGATGGCTTGTCGTGCCCTGTGGTGAGCAGGGGCCGAGATAACCATGGTGATGAGGTACGGCTTGGCACGCTGGCACACCAGCGGACTGGGCATGAGCAGAAACTCCTCGGGTCTGGTGGGAGGGACGTTCTGTGGGGGGAATATGCGGACATGTGGCTCCCGCACGGCGCTCATCCGCAGAGACGTGATCCAGTACTCAATGATGTCCACGAAGAGCAACGCGAAGACGGCAACGCTAATGATCGCCACGCACAGGCACGACAAGAAGCCAGAGCGCCCCCCTCGTTTTCCCAACCTTGGTATGCATCTCCACAGCCCCCGAACGACCATCGTTGCTTCCACGCGGTGGTCGCTCCTCCTCTCACGCTGCGCGAGTCCTGCTGAAGCTGCGGGCGCTCACCGTCAGCACAGATGTGGGCTACGCAGCTGCGCACACGACACGATCGAACGAACTGTCGATTGTGTCGTTTAATGAGAATGTGCCAAAGTACGCGTTCCACTCCACCACCCCCACCCTCCATAGAAGCTATGCAGCTCAGTGACCCGAGCAGAATGAGACGCGCTTGCAACGGAAGCCCGCTTGATATTAAGATTTGCTCCAGGAACGTGCTGCTACGATGTCAATATTCACGCAAGTTGTGTTGTGTCAAATGCCACGCTCACGGGCTTTACTTTAATTTCTCACGCTAAGAACAAATACCACGCGGGGAAGGAAAAATATTTTGTTGTTGTTAAAAAGGTACCACGTTGGGAAGAAAAAAATGGGTTTCATTTTTAAAAAGGGGCTGTTGCTCCAGCGCTCTGATTGGACGTTGTTTCTGTCACTTAAGTGGACTGTGAGTTTGCCCATTTGTCTCGTGCCCAAACACGCTTCCCCCGTGCACGCGCTATTTTTATTTTTGGATTTTTTTACTGCGAGGACAATTGCCGTGTGCGAGCGGCTACTTTTGTCCCCAAAAGAACTAAGGACACAGTAGTGATGTCATTTTCAGTTACTGCTGTATTATTGTAATGCATTGTGCACTCTTTATTAACTGTTTTACTCGGTTTTATAATCAGGGCGACAGGATCAGGAAAACGGTGGGCTATTGTACTTTTGTCCCAGTGGACATCCATCCATCCATTTTCCAGTGTTGTGTCCAAGGACCGGCAACCCGAGGCCAAGGCCAAGGGCTTGGAAAATTTTCAAGCGCATTTGACAATAAAGTAGTAATATATATATGAATATAAACATTAAGTAGGGGGGGGGGGTTGAGCACCACATAAATGTTTAAAAGAATAACAAAATAATGAGCCTTTTTTTAGATTTAGATTTTTGATTGACGAGTGAAAGAATGAACGATGCCCTGATTCATATGCAGACACATGTGTCTCTTGGTAGACACAATGACGTCACATGTCTGGCTCGCACGCGCCCGGAGGAGGAGCGCTGGGACGCGACAGAGGAAGAAGGGAAAAAAAGAAAAAACACCAACCATCAACGGGTCACGAACTATGACCTTTAACAGCAGAAAATCCAAATAATTAATTTTGTAAAATATCAGACAGCTCCCAAATCGCCGTTTGTCCACTTTTTGAGGTAAGGGTCGGCCTCGGCTTGAAAAGCACAGAAAAGCCTTCAGACGGTGCGCGTGATAAATTAGCGGTGCTAATTTCCCGGTTTGTATGCTAGCCGGAGCCGATGCGCGACTCGATACACGGTCGAGGAGGGTCGTTGCGCACAGCGGCTCCTATGAATTGGGTTGACATGTGCGTATGTATGACGTAGAGCATTACTAACGTGAGCTGTTGATGTGTCAATGTAGAATGAATGACGAACAAGCTGCGGATGTAGTCGTGTTATGCTAGCTTGGTTAGCTAACCGTAGACAACACGACCTTTTTACCTTTGCCTTCCCGGCAACACAAATGTGGCGGAAATGTCGTGGGACTCCCCCTCCCTCTACCCCCATGCTGAATCGCGAAACATTTATTTGCTACTAGCACATCTTCAGTACTATGCGCGCGTGAACATTGATGCGCTGACATGTATTCGTCGTGAGGATTCGCCACCAGTGTTATTGGCTGCTCGCCAAATTCTCCATTTTGTTGTGTTGTGATTCGTATCCAATCGTTGCAAGACTGTGGCGCTTCACGCCCCTCCCTTTATAGACAGTCGCGCCATGGCGTCAGACACTTCCGGGTGGCAAAGCGCGAGCATTGCCATCACAAACAGACACATTCAGCCGCAAATGGATATTTAGTGTTTCAGTAATATCCCAAATGAATGCATGCCAACTTACTAATATATAAAATATGAAAAGTGTGTAATAAGTCTTTGTATTTTACTAGAAATAAAATAGAGATGACAATTCCAGTGCGCTGTAATCAGTGTGCAAAATATTGACAGTGCAGTTGAGGGAATTCAGGGTCCTAAATGAAGCCTCTTGGTTTCAGGCACTGATGATCCATGTTGTAGTGGCCTTGCAAAACTGCCTGGCCTTTTATGTTCATTATATGATAAGTACAATGCTATACACTATAGTGCATCTTTATTTGTATATAGATTTCACAACAGCTCCAGTTGCAATGATTATTTCATATTCTGCAAGTTTAAACTGAGGTATTTAAGAAAATATTACTTCTGTGTAGTTATTTTTTTGCATGTGATGTTTATTTGCAGTAAAAAATCAAACTGAATCAGAATCAGAATCATCTTTATTGGCCAAGTATGTAGAACACACAAGGAATTTGTCTCCGGTATAACACGCTGCACTAGTATCATCGTAAACAACAAAATCATTGAACCATTTTAGAGTAACCAGTAGTTTTGTAGTACCATTTTGTGGTGCAAGAAGAGTGACTATGTCAGTGACTGTTTAAGGAGTTAATGGCTAGAAGGAAGAAGCTGTTTAAGTGTCTACCTAAAGATGTATTGTATTTGATTGTACTGTATTGTATTTTCAAATCCTTTAATCTTGTTCAAGACATTACGTATGGAAGGATTTAATCTGATGTGCAAAAAATGTGCTCCGTGCAGTAAAAATATGAATGATAATTGATCAATTTAGGCAGCTAAAACCCAAAGTATTTTTCACATCAAAAAAGCCAAGAATGCGTTGATTTCATCATATTTCTTTCTGTGAACTTTGGTTGGCCTGATACAGTCACGTAGTGGGCCGTTAATGTTGAACCCTGGAATGTGATATGAGTGTTTCCATACCGCACACCACAGGGGAGGAAGCAAGCAACCAAGGCAGGTCAATTGACAAAACAGGGTTAATGGCTTGAATGTTGATTGAAGCCATCTTCTCTACCATCGCAGTTTAAAAGTGTGATTTTCAGTCAAAAAGATGTCACATGAAGCAAATTATTGTTGAAAATCTGAACACGATTAACATTTCAACAAGTTGAGTTCTTCCCTTCATAACTTTGCTGCTCTGAATTGGGAATTTCTCCATTGCGAGACTAATAAAGTTTTATTTATCTTATCTTATAAACATTGAAAAAAATTAAGACTTAGATTGACATTTTTCTTGGTGGTCTGCTCTGAGCTTTTTCTAATGTAAAATGTATGCCTTGGCAAGATCGGGAAATGCTGCATTAATACAAAAATCATGAATAGCCTTCATGATACACCAGCACTAATATTTTATCCGCTCTTTTGTTATTATGCACCTTTGCGGGGGATTAATCATGCAGCTTCCATTGTTCCAAACAGTCCTCACTAATGACCTTACATCATCATCATCATCATCATCATGACGGCCAACCTGAATTTGCTCGCTCAGCAGAAAGCGGACTTTGATTACGAGGCAGAGGTAAGTGTGGCTTCCAGTGGAGTTTTGTCCACACTGTGTTTTATTTAGTGTTTGAAATGTTGGTTCTGTTCTGAGCAGACTGGCTGACAGGCTCCTCTGTAAACAAGACCATGCAGGGCAATGTGTTGGTTGTGTTTGTTTGAGCTGCTTGATGAAGATCCATAAAACATTTTTCAAATTGTAGTGTATTATTGTTCTCAACAGACTCGGCGATGAGTCAGTCACCCAAGTGCTTTCAGATTGTGTCTAGTGAGGCTCCAGCAACATCACAGCAGATACAGGTATGTATCTTCCACCTCTGGTGTTGTCTACTCTTTTCCTGTATTAGCCTGTGCCACACTACAGTATGTCTGCCACACTGTCGCTCTCCCTCCTCAGATTGTAACTGACCGGCAGAGTGGTCCGAAGATTCAGATCGTAACTGCCATGAACCCTTCCAGTGCTCCCAAGCAGCAATTCATTCTGACCACATCGGACAGCTCAGGGGCAGGAAAAGTTATTCTGACCTCTCCAGACAACCACAGCACAAAGCAGCTAATTTTTACATCTGCAGACAGCCTCATGCAAGGAAAGATACAGGTGACAACAATTCAATGCAATAAATACAAGATCACCTTTCTCTTTATGTTGACGTGACTGGCAACATTTTGACTTCATCTGTAATTTTAAAACATTAACAAATGATAGGCATTTAGCGACCCTCATGAGGATTAGTATTCAACTTGTTGTCCGAAGACATCAGCCATAAAGGAAACAAAATTGGAGCACGGTCAACGTGAAACCTTCATGTCGTCAACCCCTTGTTGTTGTAGATATGTAGGAGCCTGCTGACCTGCTTTCCGGGTTTGGTCACATGACGTGCCGCTTATGGCGAACAGTTACCCAGCAGAGCAAAGGTATAGACATGGCGGCAAAGAGTTTCCGTAACCCCCGTTCATATCCTTGGCTAAACTTAGTTCTTCCCCAACACAAGGCTCCAAATAAGCAGTTTTGTATCTCAATCATCAAAATTTGTATTTTGCCCAACATTGCAGAACAAAACTAAGAAATAAACATCGACCGTCAAAAGTAATGATTTGAGAGTTGAGTATTGGGAGCCCTTCTGATCGTTCACTTGAAATAGCCCCCACATGATTGTCAAATGCTAACTGTCAGAGACTAATTGTCATTTAGTCACTGACTGCGCGGTGTCAAAGTGGCGGCAGTAAGTGCACACCGGGCAGAGCACACGATAAATAAAAAAGTTCAATGAATTTTGTAATAGCAAGGAGATACACTGTAATTAATAAAAATACAGTGAGGGAAATTAAGGACAGCACAAGCACATGGAGGTGAGTAACTCGATTTCTCAACTTCAGTCATAAGGATGATGCTGTCTCTTGCGTGCTGAAGGGGCAATACACCTCACTTTTTTGCACCAAGAATCTCAGCTCCGGGCCTGGAGGGCCACTGTCCTGCCTGTTTTCCAGCTCTCCCGGCTGCAACACACCTGATTCAGATGATCAGCTCATCAGGCAGCTCTGAAGCAGCATTAGAACGATCCTGATGATTTCATTCAGGTGCTGCTCCTTGGAAAGATGGAAAACAGGTCGGACAGCGGCCCTTGAGGACCGACTTTGGACACCCCTGACCAAGATGATTCAACAACTGAGTGTTCATTTTACCAGAGCTACATTAAGGAAATATGTTTGGCTATATATGCCAATATTAATATTGCATTAATGTCTCTATCACTTTGTTCTCAGATTGTTACAGATCCTCTGTCGATGGAGCAGTTGCTCGGCCATTCGGGCGATCTGAGTCGGCCGCAGATGCTCGAGTACTGTGTGGTGTGTGGGGATAAGGCTTCAGGTGGTTGAGTTGACAGTAATGTTTTTCATGGATTGTTTTTGCCAGTCTGAGATTTATAGGATGCTAATCTGCTCTCAAACAAACACAAAGTGAGTCTCACATTCACATCACCTGTTTTCAGGCCGTCACTACGGAGCGATGAGTTGTGAGGGATGCAAAGGTTTCTTCAAGCGGAGTGTGAGGAAAAACCTGACCTACAGCTGCCGCAGTAAGCAGGATTGCGTCATTAACAAGCACCACCGCAACCGCTGTCAGTTCTGCCGGTTGAAGAAATGCCTCAACATGGGGATGAAGACTGACTGTGAGTCAAGAATTCAGTGCAATAAAACGGCACCCAAAACACAGCCTCAGTAGTTGCAGTGTTAGATCCCTTTAAGCAACGGATATTTGAAGACAAACAGTGGAGTAACACAGACTGATATATACTGTGTGTGTGTGTGTGTGTGTGTGTGTGTGTATATATAGGGCGGCTCGGTAGGCCAGTGGTTAGCGTGTCGGCTTCACAGTGCAGAGGTACGGGGTTCGATTCCAGCCTCCCTGTGTGGAGTTTGCATGTTCTCCCCGGGCCTGCGTGGGTTTTCTCCGGGTGCTCCGGTTTCCTCCCACATTCCAAAAACATGCGTGGCAGGATGACTGAACACTCTAAATTGTCCCGAGGTGTGAGTGTGAGCGTGGATGGTTGTTCGTTTCTGTGTGCCCTGCGATTGGCTGGCAACCGATTCAGGGTGTCCCCCGCCTACTGGCCGAAGACAGCTGGGATAGGCTCCAGCGCCCCCCGCGACCCTAGTGAGGATCAAGCGGCTCGGAAGATGAATGAATGAATATATATATATATATATATATATATATATATATATAAGATAAGATAAGATATCCTTTATTCGTCCCACACTGGGAAATTTACAGCCTCCAGCAGCAAGAATGTATGTAGAAAGAAGAAAGAGAAAAAAACAACAAACATCTTTCAATTAAATGCAATATGAACACAATGGATAAATCGCAGTACTATTTACAATTTTCCTTCACATCATTTAATTATTATTATTATTATGATTGTTATTTTTTATTCATCAGCCTGACAGCAGTCGGTAGGAACGAGCGTCGGTATCTCTCCTTTTTGCAGCGCGGGTGTTTTCCAGCTCTCCCAGCTGTAACACACCTGATTCAAATGATCAGCTCATCAACCAGCTCTGGAGAAGCATTAGAACAATCTTGATGATGTGAATCGTGTGTGTTGCTCCTGGGAGAGCTGGAAAACAGGCAGGACAGCGGCCCTTCAGGACTGACTTTTGACACCCCTGCCCTCAGTGGTTTACAAACCACTTGGGTGGTTTGGAGACTGGATGATTAAACTAAAAGTGTGATACAGAACATACTTTGCTCATTGCCCCCAGCCGTTCAAAGCGAGAGGAAGCCTGCCGATGTTGTGCCTAGAGAGAAACATGTCAACTGCGCACCCTCCACCCAAAAAATATACATCCGCAAGGATATTAACAGTCCACTCATCGCCACGCCAACCTTCATCTCGGACACAGAGACAGATGGCTCCAGGTTAGTGGCAATATACGGTAACTTCACAGTCTTGGCATGTTGACATGCGTCAGATGCAATGCGGGTCCTGAGAATGGTACATGTCGCTTGCAGATCGAGCCTGCTGGACCAGGGGATGCTGGTTAACATCCAGCAGCCCGTCATGCAGAGTGATGGAACGCTGATGCTGACAACTGATTCAAAGGTGTGACTCTCGGTGTGCTGTATTGTGCAAAAATCTACTTCCATTAAATATTTCCACAGGCTTCAAACAGCCATTGGCCAAGACACGGTCAAAATTGTAGGTGTAAAAATGTTGTATTTGTCTTTAGATGGAGTCCGGCCATAGTGACCTTGGGACGTTGGCAAATGTGGTGACATCACTGGCCAGCCTGAGCGATTCTTTAAAGCAGAACTTGAAAAATGGAGATTCATCCGACTGCCAATATATGGAAAAAAACACTACAGAGATAACACGGTTAGCAAAGCACTGCAAATTTCATGATTTAGCTTTTCACGAACAGGACTCTGCAAGTGGGCAGAGATGGCAAAAGTACCCTCACTCTGTACTTGAGTCAAAGTACAGCATCTGCTGCTAATTATCGTACTAATTATTGGTGTTCTGAAGTTTTCTGCGAATCGACAAATGTACGGGTTTGTGTGTGCATGCCTGTGTGTTTTGTGTTTTTCACAGTGCCTTTGACACCCTGGCCAAAGTTCTCAATCCCCCTGAAGTGGGCGTCATAACCGACAAGTGTGTTAGTGAAACGACCTTACAGCTAATTGGTCAAGACCAGGAGACCCCAATCATTGAGGTGGAAGGGCCGCTGCTCACGGATGGCCATGTTAAATTTAAGGTGGGTTAGATCAAGCAACTCAATAACGGTTATCAAATACTGTCAAGGCAAGGCGAGTTTTTTTGTACAGCACATTTTATATATAAGACAATTCAAAGTGATTTTCATAAAACATTCCAGAAAAAGAAACAAAATCTTAAGACATTCCAAAAATCACATTAAAGTCATCCAAAATCATGAGATTAAAACAATTACCAAGCATCAGTCTAGATCAGGGGTGCCCATTACGTCGATCGCGATCGACCATTAGATCACGGACTGGTCCCAAGTCGATCCGAGGGGTGTAGAGGGGAAAAAAAACCCAAAACATTTGTGTCTCTGTGTATGTTCGTAATATATTTTTTTGTTAATGCACACTGCACCCTAATCATTCAATCAGTCTCACTTTCACAAAAACTATTTAAAAAAGAAAATCAAATAAAGAAGGTCTTCTTAAACCTAACATGTCACCGGAAGTTGATAGCGCTCAGCAGTCTGCAGTTGCAGCTTGTGATCAGAGTTGTTGCGCTATATCTTTTACGTTATCATTATTCTCATTCAGAGTTTGTTTTGTACAATTCACCAAGGGGACGGGCAAAGAAATGCAATACAGTACAGTACATGCTGATTTATATAGCGCTTTCACAACAGCGGCAGCTGTAACAAAGCGCTTAACAAAACAGTTAACATAAAGTAAAATAATAAACACAACACATAACATAAAACACGGACAGTCGTGCAGTCCTAACCACTTTTCCGTCACACACTTTGTTGTTTGAAGCAGTTTGAGATGAAAGAGGAGAGAATCAAAGTGTCCTTTCACCAGTGGATCAGAGACGTCGTGCTCAAAATGTGCACACGTCGGCTACAAGCTAAGTTTCAAAGTCAACAAGAAGCTGTAGCATCCATTGACGAAAAAAGAGATTGGTTCACTTCTCCTGTCGCATGGAAATCCATTTCAATTCCAAGCGGTGACTCTCGGTTCCAAAGACGCATCGGCGCTCTGCGCCAACGCTCCTCTCTCCTCATCCTCAACTTCAGCGGCCATCCATCCAGCCGCACCAACGCCAACTGTCCAACAGCGCTGACATAGCCACTGAACAAATCGGGGTTGTGAAAAATGCTGCCCATTACAGGCGCAAAAAACACAAGCGCCCCAGGTCTGTCCAGCACCGAGAGTCAATGGCGCCGACATCCCTCCCCAATCAAAATCTGTGTTGGTACAGGCGTGCTGCCGAGGAGGCGCAACTACCAAGCACAGATACTTCTCCTTTGACGAATGTCGTGGCCAAAAAACGCTGAAAACAGTCCATATCAGGTCCACATGATGAAACAACGGCAACGACATGTGACAAAACAAAAACAACAAAAAAGAACAAAAAAGCAAGGCTCTTGAAGAGCACTTGCCGAAGGATGCCTACTCGGGCGCCATCTTGGGGGGGGGGGGGAACAAAGGGGTCGAGGGGAATCTGGAGGGCCGAGAGGAATCTGGAGGGCCGAGAGAAGCATTTTAAAACGGTACGCGTGAGCTATGCTCGTTAACAGTCTGTCTTAGTGCACCGCATGCCTCACTGTCAGGCTATTGCTCATTGTGTCATGCGTGCATGCGCATGCGCTGTAACGGGTCGATCTCGGCAGGTTGTTTGATTGAAAAGTAGATCTTCGGTCAAAAATTGAAAGTAGTAATGTTTGTATGTTGTAAAGTTTGGGCACCCCTGGTCTAGACATATTAAATGATAGCGTGCAAATGGGGATTAAAAGAAGAGAATAAAGCTAGATTCCTGAGAATGCTGCAGTAAACAGTAACGTTTTCAGCTCTGATTTAAATCAATGGAGAATTTGAGCAGACCTCAAGTCTACAGGGAGTTTGTTCCACTGGGTAGCATTATAACACAATGCTTGTTTGATTCTGGGAATACACAAGAGGCCTGTCCCAGATGACCAACGGGTCTGGATGCATCACAGAGTACATCTTGAATGTATTTTGGTCTAAGACCATTTCAAGATCTATATACCGGTAATAAAATATATTCCGTGACTCACTGGAAGCCAGTGTAGTGATTTGAGAATATGTGCGATGTGGTCTAATCATTCACAATGACAGTATTATTGCCACCAAAAAAAAGGAATAGAAAGGCCACTTGGGTTAATGACATGAACACGTCTCCTTGAAAGAACCTGGACAACTTGTCCTTATGTCTTCCTTCTAGCTGACCATGCCTAGCCCCATGCCTGAGTACCTGAATGTACACTACATCTGTGAGTCGGCCTCCAGGCTTCTCTTCCTCTCAATGCACTGGGCACGTTCCATCCCTGCCTTCGTAGCCCTCGGGTAAGGACACGCACAGTAATGACATTCCAGTTTACTGTAACACTAAACACACAACAAAAATAACGAGACACATTCTATATTTAAATCCAAGACATGCTTTCATTTTATAAAACACTGCCAGTCCTAATCCCATGTGATGTCAATGTAAAATCCCATTGACGTGCTAATGAAAATTAGCATTCACTTCCAGGAGTAATATTCCTCCAAATAATGACTTTTCAGATGCAAATGCTCTAGGAACACAAACAGGCAAAAAAGAGATCAATGCGCAAAGACAAATATTCTTACTAATATGCGAAAAGCAAGTTATATTAATTGAGCTCAATTGCAGCTATCTTCCTCTACAGTATAGAGGGGTGCCCATTAGGTCGATCCTGATCTACCGGTAGATCTAAGACAGGTCCCAAGTAGATGCGAGGAGTGTCGAGAAGAAATAAAACAAACAACCATTTTTGTGTCTTTGTACATCTTAGTAATATATTTTTTTGTTAATATACACTGCACACTAATCATCTTATCAGTCTCATTTTCACAATTTTTTTTTTAAATAAAGCAGGTAAATCTTAAATTTCCGGTGGCGCGTAATTACGTCACCGGAAGTTGTTAGCGCTCAGCAGTTTGCAATTGCAGCTTGTGATCAGAGCTGTTGTGTGTGTGTGTGTATGCGTGTGTGTGTGTATGCGTGTGTGTATGCGCGCGCCGGTAAGGGTAGATCCCGGGTTGATCGAAAAGTAGATCTTCGATTCAAAAGGTTTGGGCACCCCTGCTAGTCTATACTTACTAATATGTACATACTAGGGATGTGAATCTCAGCACTGAGGATGATTCGATACACATCACGATCCACTGCCAGCGATGCGATACTTAAACGATACATGGAATTTTCTGGCGATACGATGTGATACGTTTCACTGTCGTCACGATGCGATACGATTCGATACACATTAAGTTCAAATCAATGCGATCCGATACGATACAATGCAATTTGTTGCGATATTGTGCAATTAAACATGATGCAAATAAGCAAAGAAAAAAAGCTTTTAAAAAGATGGAATTCAGTATGGTATTACAAAAAGGATACCACTTTATTCCTTATAAAGAGTAGAACTTGTAAAACAACTTATTTAAGCCCTTTCACAATTGGGTTTTGTGCAAAGAAAATGTAAACAATTTGGCACCTGAGACTCACAGCTGTTGCTATAGTGTAAACACAAACAGACTCTCACTGAGTGTCTTATATGAAATATTCATATATATATATATATATATATATATATATGAATCTATAGCGCAAGATGTCCACCCATCCACTGTAAGTGCAACTCTTTGCGCACTGTTCAGCGACACAGTAATCTCACTTCTCACATTGTTGTACACATCGGGAATATGTTTGTAAGTGAACACAGACCTGTCTGGTATTTTATACCTGGGTTCCAAAACGTGCACGAGCTGTCTGAAACCCTCGTTGTCCACCACGCTAAGGCTGGAGGTCTTTGCATATGAA
Organism: Hippocampus zosterae; assembly: GCF_025434085.1. NCBI lineage: Eukaryota > Metazoa > Chordata > Actinopteri > Syngnathiformes > Syngnathidae > Hippocampus > Hippocampus zosterae. Next base: position 19,125,329 of record NC_067452.1, read on the forward strand.
ATAAGCAGTGGCCTTAGTTATAGCCATTGCGCGGTCACAGTGAGCTGCAAGGGGACTCCCAAAATAAGAGGCAATTTTTTTCTGATCCTGACCTGGTTTACCAAGAGTTTCTCCGGTGTCCGACGAGGAACTGGGCGGGGAAGCGGGGGGAGCGGGAGGGAAACTTGTCGGTGATCTGGTGCCATCGGTTTAAGTGGGTCTGCATATTTGTGGTGCTGCCGTTGTATGGCTTCTTAGTGCGACATTCCTTGCAAATTACGGAGGTTTTATCAAGCTTTCCGTCTTTCTTTTCGAAGCCGTAGTATTTCCAAACATAAGATTTGAATGTTGCGGCTGCATTAAATATAGTAGTTTCCTTGCTGCTGCGTGCGCTAACTTCCATAATGTTTCGCTCGTTGTGTACTGGACTGTATGTGACGCACGGCTACCGTCCGTATTCAAAACAAAACGCAAAGCAATGATGATGCATTCATTGCGCCTAGGAAAGGGCAGATATGTGACGTTTAACATGAATAAAACGGCGCTTGAATCGGATTTTACCGATACCCATCAATGCATCGTGATGAATCGCGATTTCACCGATACCCATCAATGCATCGTGATGAATCGCGATTTCACCCGTCATCGTGATGAATCGCGATTTCACCCGTCAATCGCGTCGTACCCAGTGAATGAGCCGATGCACTCGGATCGAGGACGTGCGCATCGATGTATCGATTAATATCGATTATTTTCCACACCCTTAGTATATACCAGATATATACATGTACACATATAGCTTAGAATAGCTCGCGGGCCCCATTTGTTGAGAGGCCATGACACCAAATGCGCGCAGGCAAACTTGCCTGCAAGAGGTGAAGCAGTGATGTTAGAGCATTTTGAAAGCCTTTTTGGCGTTGAATTGGTCTTTCCAATTCATTGGTCTTTCCAATTCAACGCAGCATTTTCTTGATCAGATTCCGAGGAATCTGTCACTCTTGCAATTTTCCAGGGTCAAGACCAATGGAAGTTGTTTCAATCGACACTTTTTCTTTTCTTTCTATGACAGCTTATTAGGGTCACATAGCGAGGAAAAAAAACAAGAACAGACAGATTTACAACCCGAGGCAAGCGATCTGGTATATCACTCAATAGCAACTGGTGGGTGGAAGGGACAGCCCAGTCAGCAAGCAACTTGATCTCACATTTTTTCCTAAAACGGCACCATGCATTAAAATTGATAGTTGGGTTATTTTAGCAAATACAAGGTTCAACCCAAAAATGGGATCACAAGATATTTATTAAACTTGATATTATTGCTCCATTTCCCCATCAAAACATCGAATTGGGCCGCTGGCGGTACACTTTAAGTTAGAGAACACATTTTTAGAAAACGACCATATGCAGCTGGCAACCTTTGGAGCCAAGCTGCCAGAGGCAAAAAGCAGGCATGCGATAGACATGAAGCACAACATCAGGTTCATTGTCATGTTTTTTTTTTTTACCAGGCAGGAAGAAAACACCAATTTGGTGCGAGCCTGCTGGAACGAGCTCTTCACTCTGGGTCTCGCTCAATGTGCTCATGTGATGAACCTGTCCACCATCTTGGCTGCCATTGTCAACCACCTTCAAAGCAGCATCCAGGATGGTATGGGCCACCGCTATCTTCATCTCACAGTAGGACAGAACAACATCATTTGTAGTGTCAAAATATGCCCAATTCACAGGTGAGGATCACCGGATGTTTTAGTCATACAATGTATTCCCTCCTATTCTTTGCCTTGGGCCTTAACACTATTGATGACTCGCGAGAGCAAAGTAGATGCGAGTTTGGAAGGTAAACGTCTACTATTGCATCTCTCCCTGTCCTTTGCAACTCTAGCTAACTGCCACACCAACTTCATAAGCCTTCTAATCTGACTTGGCAGTCACTTGATCAGAAAAAAATGGAATAACTTCGTTACACTCTTTGGTGCTGGCAGTGGTAGCATATTTTCAAGTCAATTTAAAATTGTGATACCATTGTGCCTTAAGATACGAATTTAATCTGTTCCATGACCATGTGTGCCACTCAAAACAATTCTCAAATCATCTTTTCTGCTTGAAGTAAATAGAATAGCTTTACTCTGTTCCAGCCTCTCCCCAAAAACAACAAATATTTGTAATTTGTTTTAAATACGAAAACACTATATTATTCTAATTTTAAGAACATGCAGTAAGATATAACTAAATAGAAAGTCAAGAAATCAAACAGTGTTTGTCACATTATTTTGCTTCCATTCAATGGATATCATTGTGCTCCTCCTGGTTTCGGTGACTTGGCCTTCTCGGGGCAATATAAAAGAGGTGGCTGTTTTTTTTTAGAAATACCTCTTTCTTTTGTATATATTTTCAATCCTGAACTGTTGAATGTCTGAGTATCTAGTAAAGCTCTTCATAAATAAAATATATTATTATACATAGTTGTATACACATGGAGTTGGTGTCCGCTCCACAGTCAGCAACAGTTAAAAGTATTCGTTCTTTGCAGAGGATAAAGAATGAATGCCTCTGAATATTGTTATATTCTCTGTCGACATGTGTTGTTCCAACATTTGCTTCCGTTGTATCCATTGCTAATAACTGCAACGTGGATGCTAATTGTTGGAATGTGACATGTGGTGACCATCTTTGTGACATTTTTATGAAAATGACCTCTAAAATTCCTCTTAAAAAATATCTCTTGAGAACTATTTAAGTTTTACTGCTTCAAGATAATTTGAATATGTCTTTTGACCGGCTGTTCCAAAGGCAGTCTACAAAATTCTTCCCAGTTTTGGCTCACACAAAAAATTACATTTCTCTGGAAGCCCTCATCCAATTTTTAAAATTCTTGCTGCGTTGTATTCGGGTTGAAATGGCCGTTCCAAACTGACTCAGCCTTTTGACAGACTGTCATGAGTGTGTAATCAGGTCACGTCGCTACTATTAGCTAGCCTGATTGTGGCGTTTTCTATTATATGTTAGCATCCGCTAGCAGGCTTTAAAGCAAATGTACTGTATGTGGTTGTTTCAAATACACAACACGTTTATCGTCTTTTCTGTTTAGTTTGAAAGTAAACTTCAACTGCAAGTGCAACAAACTGTCTGAAGTCTCTTTTTTTGAAGAATTGTTTGCAAGTCAAAGCCAAATAAAAACGCTAATGACGGGTCACTTGTTTCTCAAAGCACCACCATATCTCCCAGAACTATGTGTGATTGCTGACACCTGATGGCGATCCATCCAGCATGGTTGACACAGACCTTGTTGTCCTGTGAATTTGTGTGACCTGTAGACAAGCTGTCAGTGGAGAGAGTGAAGCAGGTGATGGAGCACATCTGGAAGTTCCAGGAGTTTTGCAACAGCATGACGAGATTGGAGACAGACAACTATGAGTACGCCTACTTGAAGGCCATCGTCTTGTTCAGTCCCGGTGGGTCTTTGTTTCACCAATGCTGTGAATAGTCAAACGATGTGAATGCGAGGAATACAAAAGCAGAAAAACAAAACAGAAATGCATTCATATGATGTCAACAGATCACCCTGGTGTCGACTGCAGCGGACAGGTGGAAAAGTTTCAAGAAAAAGCCTTGATGGAGCTACAGGACTATGTGCAGAAAACATATCCAGATGACACGTACAGGTATAAAAGGCATTCCTACTTTCTGTATGGTGACTCCAAAAATCCAGAGATCTGTAGAAAGATTTCTATTCCTAAAAGCTATATTAACACGCTGCTTAAATATTGGAAAATGATAAAACTACAGACATTATTCAGTTACCGGTAAATGAAAATTGTACGGTGGACTGAATTACATGCCCAAGGTTCTTAATTCTCTTTGTTTTATGTTTAGTTTGACAGTAGATAATTTTACAAACAGTTAAACATTAAATACAACTGAACTATACTTAAAAATGTACTGTACTGGATTTTAGAAAGTAAACAGGCTGTATGCATAGGTACCAATTCCATTCTTACATGTTTCGTTGAATTTCATGTTTTAAAACAAAATTATATTTGTATTTAATTGAGTGATTTACTTCACTTACCACTAGTGAGAGCCCACATACCACTAATTGTACTCGTATCACATTTTGCAAATCCCTGACCTGTCATGCTCCTGAAACTACCAGACTTTGTTTTTCACTCTGCACTTATGGTGTGTGCGTGCGTGTGTGTGCTTGCATGCGTGCATGCATGTCTCCATCCATCTTCAGGTTGACTCGCATCCTGACTCGACTCCCGGCGCTGCGCCTCATGAACTCCAACATCACCGAGGAGCTCTTCTTTACTGGCTTGATCGGCAACGTCTCGATTGACAGCATCATTCCCTACATCCTCAAGATGGAAACAGCTGAGTATAACAGCCAGGATGTCGACCCTGCTGAGTGATGAGGAAAAACATTTCCAAGTCTCCACTTCAGGTACTCTTTGTTCCCTCGAGGGTTGGTCCAGGTTTCGTGTTGAAACTGTGTTGAGTATCCTACAGTGGCCTCATGATGTACAAATCCTAAAGCCTTTGGAGGCATACTCTCATCTCATCAATGAAACCCAATGGTTCAAAATTGCATCTGACCTAAAGATGGAATAATAAAGAATCCAACTAAATACAGTGTAAAAACGAACATATGACTTCTAATTTTTTGCCTGCATTTCAAATGTATGTTTTAATACGTATGAATTGCCTTGCGGTACAAACTGGTATCTGATACCCCTCATGTGCATTTAGTCTAAGCAATTACAAATGTTATGAAATATAAATATGTGTTGCAATGCCTTTGCTAATCTTGGTTTTTTTATTTTATTTTTTTTTTATCTATGAACACATGTAACTAACAACTGGAAGGAGAGCATCTATCAGGTGCATAGGTCTACTTGTGTAATAGCAGCACAACAGACCTCCATTGTTTATCTGTAAGCAAAGTTCTTTTATAGGTAACGGATATTACCCTTGATGTATTTATTCCAGTTTTTAGCTCTCTAGCTTTCTTTCATACAATTAGCCAAATTATTAAATTGTATCAGGTTTATATTTTGGTTGCTGAATGGCATCGCTGATGTTCTGAGTGCTTCTGTTATGCACATGTATTTCTGGCCTTGAATCAATTCATGGCTAATGTCTCCCGTGCAATCACCTCATCACTTTTCCCTTTATGACAATCACAATTTCTTTATTTCCTGTCCTGTCATTGTCTCTTGACTGTTTGTCTCCATTTTGTATGTTTATTTATCAAAAACATTTATTTTTACACACTTGTCTAAGTGTAGCATTGCTACTGTTTTTGTGCTTAAGTTTGCAAAGTGCACATCAGACCACTTTTGTGGCAATCGTACACATCTGTCCTGACTGCACTCTTTGTGTTTTGTATGTTTTCTGAAGACTACAAAATTGTTCTGAACAATTTTGCTTGTTGCATACTAAGTGTACTTTGGGGCAGGATTCCCTAATTTTAGGGGGGGGGGGACAAAAGAAAAAAAATATTGTTGGAAGCCAGTCTCAAGTGCATTGTCTTGACGACTTTATGCAGCTGCTTTCTGCTTTTCTGATGGGTCAGAAAATGTATCTATGAATGAGAATGGGAATCTATCTGTCCATTATCCGAGTCACTTATCCTCATGAGGACCATGCTGGAGCCCATCCTAGCCGTCTTCGGGCAGTGGGGGCAGGGGGGGTCCACCCTGAAACAGGTTGCCTACCAATCACAGGGCACACATAAACAAACAACCATTCATTTTCACAGTCACACTTTGGAACAATTTAGAGTGTTTCATTAACCTGCCATGCATGTTTTTGGAATGTGGGAGGAAAACGCAGTATCCGGAGAAAACCCACGCAGGCACGGGGAAAACATGCACACTGCAAACAGGAGGGCCAGAGCCCGGAATTGAACCCTGGATCTTTGTTTTGTGAGGCAGACATGCGAATCAGAAATAAGTTCTTGTGCATGTGAATGGTAATATTTGAGTTTAATACTCATTGAGACTGTTTGTAAAGGTGTTGGTGGGAACTTACCTTTGTACATGTAATTTCATTAAAATGAGTGCATGTTGTTTTTAAGCAATTTTATAATGTTTATGCTGTCTGCTCTATTAACCATCATTTTATAGTGCATCATTGTGCATGAAGAAGTGGATCGTTGCATTTTATTAAATGCTGTATGAAATACGTTATTTAAATGTTGTGGCTTTAACATATTAGGATGAACACCTCCGTTTTGGAAGAAATTTGATTTTTTTCTTCACTTTTCTGGTTTGAGTATTCTCGGGCTAACATTTTTATGGCATACAGTATGTCCATTTTTGTTTTCATCTGTTGTATGGTTTTCAGTAAATTCGTGAAATTATTTTACCCAGAAGTGATAGCAACCTTATTTCTACCTCACAGATGACGATGTAACAAATTGCATTAACCGAACTCCTGTATTAACATTCCAGTCAATGAGGCTGGCTTTGTCGAAGCCACGCACCATAAATAAATTGTTATTCATCCATTTGCCTACCGCACTGTTCTTTTTTAACCGAATTATGCCCCTGACGTGCCATTGCACACGTAGCTTCTTCTCAATAGAGTACTTAAATGCAGTAGTTCTTAACCTTGCTAGGGGTACCGAATCCAGCGAGCTCACACGTTCACCGAACCCTTCTTTCGTGAAAAATAAAAATATGAGTTTTTACAAATTCAAGACATTAAAATACACATTTATTAAAACAAAAATCATGGCATAAGTATAGTTTTTTTTTCATTCTAAAACGCCAGTCACGATGACGACTGAGCGAATTAACAGCGAGAACAGCGACATCCAGAGGCTATTCAACTTCATACCAACACGTTGTGACCTTATAATGTTTCTCAAACAATGCTATGTGAAATATTTTCTACTTGAGGAACAAAAATGTGTGGCAATAAAAAATACGTACTAATGAAAAAAAAGACAGCGAATTAAATTTCCCGCAGCACTGATTGGACAAGCAATATGATCATTTGCATCTAGCGATGGCCAGGTGGGCGTATCATAACTAATTATATGACATTTTGATTCAGGTATGTTTTAACCTCCATGGCAGATGCTCCGTCGAACCCTTCGGGTCCGATCGAACAGAAATGAAGAACCACTGCTTTAATGGAATGGAGGGGGGGAAAGTTCCTGCATTTTTGCGTAAGGTCCACTGGGTGGCATTAAACGCAACACCGTGAGTGACTACAGATTGACGCCCAAACCAAAACAAACTCCAGTACTGTACACCATCAGCGGTTCTTCGGAAAATATATTGGGCGCTCACAACAAAAAAGGAAATGTCCCCCTCTCCGCCTCGCCCTTTTGCACTTTGTCGACGCGGTGGTTTGGTCGGCCTCTGGACCAGAACACTCGTACAAACAAGGGCTGAAGCGACCAAACTGAAGACCATCGATGACTTGCCCGGACCTACTTTGTTCAAAACACTTTTCTGGTTATTTGTCAAAGGCTATGCGGACAAGAGGCACTTGCTGCAGGTAAGCAGAACCACGGGCCGGACCTTCAGCCTGCTGGGTTCGGCTCGAAGAGGTGTAATAATTGAAGGTCTTTGTGTATGTTGTGTACTTGCCGATGTTTAAAATGCTCAAATGTGGAGTTAATAAAAACAAATCATGCTCTTTGTTATTTCTTATTCCTGGGTCTCTAATTAATGGAACCCTTTGCACGGCGTATTAGCTTTCTTTCCTGCGCAATATTACTCTCTTTATCACTAACCTACAAACAGTAGTATGAAGTAACGAAGTATACCTAAGTACAGTAGTTTTCTGTTTTCTCTCATTGAGTATTTTTTTCCGACGACTCCTACGCCACATTTTAAAAAATATTGTACTTTTTGTATACGGCTGCTTCTTATTTCATACAGTGTAAAAAACAAAAGACAAATAGAGAGAGGTAAAGTCAACTGTGGTTGACATTGGAATTGATGTACAGTATTGATTTAGATCTTCAGGTTGACGCAGCAGATTAAAAGTAGTAACGCAATATATTCCCCATCCATGTATTTCAGACTTGTTCAATGTTGTCGGCACTCGTGCTAATTATTTGTGGTAAACACATTGTGTTTTGTGCCACTCTAAAAAGTTTAAGGTGCATTTTTCAATGAGTTAACTTTCGCTAAATGACAATTTTTTGTCAGTTGAAACATTAGCAAAGGTATGGGAAGAGTCTGGAACATATGTTTCATTCTCCGTTCAAGCACTATGTACGGTAAGTTAAGAACAGAAGGAGTCTATTTTGCATGCTATTTTTTCTATATACCGGTATTTTTTTTTTACATTTACTTAAGGAGTTTAATGAGTTCTTCGACAGTACTTCTACTTATACCAATCCTTTCGTATTCAAGGGTCTGAAACTCTTCGACTTAAAAGGGGGAGTTTGCATTAAAAAAATATATTTTAAGAAACCACCACACCTGAGGAATAACAACACATCTGAGAAAAAGGTGTGACAAATGGAGGGGGGGGGGGGACAGTCATTTGCTGTGCTTTTTCAGGCACACGGCAGTTAGCTTGAGCTTCCGGAGCATTTGTGAAATTTGGTATTTTGGAATATGCACCTCAGAAATGTAAAAAAATAAAGTGTCCCTTCCACACTTGCGCACAACTGGGCATAAGACAGGCCAACAGAAGCAAAGCAAAGGCAGTTGAGAGGAGTACAGTAAATACTAATGCAGCGTGTTATACCGGAGACAAATTCCTTGTGTGTTCTACATACTTAGCCAATAAAGATGATTCTTGACTCTCATTTGTATGAAAAACAAAACTAGTAAGTACGACGCTAACCGAGCTTGCCTTCTTTGTACTGCGTGACAACATATTCTTACACCGCATGCCCTAATGAACCTGCAAAAGTCATACTGTATGTCAGCTCCGACGTCCCTTGGGAGCCTCTGCATTTTTCCATTCACCTGACCTTGTTCTCTAGGGTGTACAGAAGAATCTGTACGGGCCCATCTGGCGCTCCAAGTTTGGCCAATTTGATTTGGTCAATGTGGCCAGTCCTGAGCTCATTGCTCAGGTGATCTATCAGGAAGGACGCTACCCTGTGCGAGCAGAGTTGCTACACTGGAAGGAATACAGGGACCTGAGGGGACAAGCTTACGGTCTGCACGTAGAGTGAGTACATGTACCTCCAGGGTACAAACATCTTCTGTGAATCAGCTTTGTCAATCACATGTTTATAAACTAATAGCAAAAAATAATTTTTGATGTATGAATGGACCAAGTGTTTTATTGCTAAATAGTATATTTGCTTTTATTGTCAGCACAACGTGTAAATTTAGCATGATTGCAACCCTTTGGAACATTATGCACAGTTTGAAAATCAACAATGTGCTTTAATGCAGGGGAAAAAAGTATGAATTGCACATTATGGAAATGTCCTTTATTTCAGCAAAAAAAAAAAAAAACACAGTATAACAGACAAGAAACTAAAAAAATGCACTGTACTGTTAATGAAAAGTTTAAAAAAAATCCTCAATTAACAAAGCAAAAAGCCATGGTAACATTATGCAGTTTGATGACACTGCACTTAACCATAGGGGGAAAAAACACTACTGTCTTTAAAATATGATGCATGGTAACATTATGCAGTTTTGATGACACTGCACTTAACCATAGGGGGAAAAAACACTACTGTCTTTAAAATATGATTAAATTCAAACATATTGCACATAAAAGTGTATCTAGATAATGTTTAAAAACAAAGAGCTCATCCATTCTTTAATCCACTTATCCTCACGAAGGTCACGGGAATGCTGAACCCAATCTTAGCTGTTTTTGAGCAGTAGGTGAGGAGGGACACCCTCAACTGGTTGCCAGCCAATCGCAGAACACAGAAACGAGTAACCATTTCAACTCGCACTCACACCTCGGTACAATTTAAAGTGTTCCATTAACCTGCCATGCACATTTTTGCAATGTGGGAGGAAACTGGAGCACCCGGAGAAAACCCTTGCAGGCACAGGGAGAACATGAAAACTCCACACAGGAATGCTGGAGCCGGAATCAAATTCTGCACCTCTTTCACTGTGAGGCGGGCGTGTTAAACAGTCGATCACCGCGGCGGCCACACACAGTTCATGAAGATTAAATTTGAATGTATTGGACTTAAAAGTTAAATACAAATGAACTGTAATAATAAAAACAGATTGTACTGTGCATTAAACGGACTAGATGAAAAAAGAGTTTACTCCACTGTAACATTGTGCGCAGTTTGAACATTGTAACGTCACTTGAATATAGGAATATAAAAACACATGAAGCTTCCTGTGATTTGGTTAATAAGGCTAAATGGTGACATTTGGATTACTTTGACCATTCAGCAAGGGGCAGGAGTGGTACAGGATCCGAAGTGCTCTGAACCCAAAGATGCTGAAGCTGCAGGAAGTGTCAGCCTACGCTCCCATCATCCACCAGGTGGTCGAAGATCTGCTTAAACGCATTGAGTTTCTGCGTGCTCGCAGTCCAGACGGAGTTTCTGTTTCTGATGTGACCGCTGAGCTCTACAAGTTTGGCTTTGAAGGTGAGTTGCTGCTGCGGTGATTCTGGAGGCAACAGTGGAGGTGGGGTGCTGTTGACGGTCTCCTAAATGCCATCATGTAGGTATTTCCTACATATTGTTTGAGACCAGGCTGGGCTGCCTCCAGGAGGACCTTCCTAAAGACACGGAGCGCTTCATCGCTGCCGTCAATGACATGCTGACGCTCTCCGAGATTGTTATTATCTTTCCACGCTGGACCCGTCGCATCCTTCCTTTCTGGAAACGCTTTGTTCAGGCCTGGGACAACCTCTATGATATTGGTAGGCTGGAACAGTAGTTGTCAATGTTTTCATTTTTTTGTTTGGTTAAGTTTTTAGAAAGTTTAAAAAAAAATAAAATGATAATAATGCTATACATGTTAAAAAACACATTACAAATGTTTAATAGTATGTCCACCTGTTTTGTGAAGCTGAGCCATGATTGGTCGTTACCTGAGCCCGAGCAATTTATTATACGGGGCAAAATGGCCGCCCCCTGAGATGGACAAAATGGGTGGATTTTACTGCAGAACGCATATTCCACATGCTCAAATTAATCAGAATGCCACGTTTAGACTAGTGGAGCTGCATAGAACATATTCTCCTCAAGAACTTGGGCTTTGGGCTTGACTTTCTCTTTAAGCACTGTGCTGTACTTTACAAATGTACTGCACTGGATCACTGTCAGGTGATTCACAGTTGCGTGTACGACTTTGTGTGAAACATTGGGTCTGAACTTTCTTTCGGTTTTGAGTTGAAAGACCTCACAATGAATTTCAACGCTATAGCGCAGAAGCTCATCGACAGCAGATTGGCTGACATCCAAACCCAGACCGAGCGGGGTGAGCTGACAGAAGGCTTATACCTGACCTACCTGCTGTCCTCCGACAAGATAACCCGATCTGAGATCTACATCAGTGTGACCGAGCTGCTGCTGGGCGGAGTTGACACGGTGATAACAACTTCTGATACACTTTCACAGGACAAGCTCAGCCACATATAGCGCTTTCCAGCATCTTATCTGTTCACATCGGGGCTTGACAAATTTGGATTTTTAAAATTTTTTGGGGGCCGATGCAATTCCCAAATTTGGCAGACTTAGATTCCGATCACCAATTGATTCGCAATCGATTTTCATATGTCAGTAACTAACTGAAGAACCCACTATTGGTTCGCATGTCCACTTCACAGTGTACAGGTGCAGGGTTCGATTCCGGTTCTGGCCTTCATGCACGGAGTTTGCATGTTCTCCCTGTGCCTGCGTGGGTTTTTTTCGGGTACTCCGGCCCCCTCCCCACATTCCAAAAACATGCATGGCAGGTTAATGGAACACTCTAAATTCTCCCTAGGTGTGAGTGTGACTGCAAGTGGTTTTTCGTCTATGTGTGCTCTGCGATTGGTTGGCAACCAGTTCAAGGTGCACCCCGCATACTGCCCAAAGACAGCTGAGATGGGCTCCAGCACATCCCTAACGCATGTGAGGATATGTGACTCGGATAATAGATGAATACATTACATTTAAATGTAGTTGAAGTAAGTTTAATGCTTGCTCAAGTCTGTCCATTTGTTGGTCAATTCTCTGTGGGGGGAGGGTGCCCTGTTGAATATAACATTTGTCTTATGATGTCATGTGTAAAAAAAAAATCGTCAAAAACCTGCAAAAAAAAATAATTGGTCCATTTTTTGCCTACTTAGTGTATACACTGCCTGAATAAATCAGCTGGCCGATTACTCAAATCTGGCCGTAGTTCACTATATTTATGTTTTTGTGGAGTGGAATCTACCCTCCATTATTTGCTTTAAAAAAAAAACTTGCCTGCTGTTTTTGTCGTCATCTTGGTGCCGAGGGAATACTGTATGTTGATGTGAGTTAAGCAGGGCTATAATAAGTTTGGATTTTACATTCATTATTTTTATTTCATTTTCAGTTGGTTTTATTATTGAGTTAGCTTGATTTAGTTTTTTTGTGTTTATTAGTTACATTTCCCCCCCAAATCCTTCTTTTTAGTTTAATTTTGACTAGTTTTAAGATTTTTCTAAAGTTGGTATATTTCTTATGTGCAACATTTAAAAGAACAGTATATTACATATAGTGTAGAAAGACTCAACGGGAACATTATTTTAAAAACAACCTTTTACAAATCAAATAGAGGTACTCTAGAGCAGCGGCACGTGTCTGCTGAATGTGGAAGTACTGGATTTCAAGGCCACATGCCTCAGGCAATACAGGCACTCATTATGCACAGCACATAGAACACGGTTGCAATGGTTGTTTGGAGCTTTGTACTCCTTAGCCACAATAAGGTCCTCAGAATGGATGGCTTAACGTGTGGAATGTGAACACAAAGGTGGTCCATCCAGATGCACTTATGGTGCATGGTCTTGTACAGTGGGTTTTTTTTGTTGACATTTTATTACTGTAATGTAATCAAACTTAATATGGACTACTCAACTCAAGTCAACAGTATTTATAGAGCACTTTCAAACAGCCATCTCTGCATACAAAGTGCTGTACATGGAGCAATTTAACATATACAACAAACAGTAAAACAAATCGTTAAAAAAAGGCGATAGAAAGCACCAAACAGTAAAATCAAGAACAAATCTAAGTCATGCTGAGTCGAATGCCAAAGAATACAAGTGAGTTTTGAAGATGGGCAGCGAGGAGGCTTGCCGAATGTTCAGTGGGAGGTCATTCCAGACAGAGGGACCAGCAACAGAAAAGGCTCGATCCCCTCTGAGCTTGAGTTTAGTTCCTGGTATTTCTAATAATGACTACAAGGGGAGTTGGTTCCGCTTTTCCATAAACTCCCAATTGAAATACAAAAAAAACTAAGTACACAGACAATATTTTCAGAAGTTTCAAATGAAGTTCAAGAGAAGTCAGAGCGCCAAATCAAATTCAGATGCTCCACTTTTAAGCGTTTGAAACGGCCTGTTCGATCAAATGAGAGCCATGGGACTAAGACAAGTTTTGTTTTGTTTTTTATTTGTTTGTTTTTTTAAACAGAATCAAAAAAGCCCCAAATATAACCATTTCACTAGAAGTTGAGCATATGCTCTGTGGATTCATATAAAACATTAGTGAACAGCAACATGAAGAGGTTAATACAGAGAGAAATTGTCTGATTTTGAGCAATGGTATCAAACGACATGGATCTTTTTTCGTTGAAGGAATCAATCTGCCATCAACTCCACCCGTTTTGCGTTGGCTGCCGATTGATTCCCTAATCGGAGCCTACAAGTAGCTCCGTAAATTTAGCTGAATTAACACGTCAGACTGAGACGTGTTTGTCTGACTGGGACAGCCGCTCTCAAAGATAGCATATCTTGGGCCATGTACAATGCTAAATTTGTCTTTTATTGTGATCCAAAGTGAACCTGTTGATCTGTTATTATGATGTCAGACCTCCAACACTCTGTCTTGGGCCTTGTACCACTTGGCGAGGGACCCGCGAGTTCAGGATCGACTCTACAGGGAGATAAATGCCGTGTGTGCCGACAGACGTAAGCCCAGCGTGGACGACCTTCAAGCAATGCCCTACTTGAAGGCTGTCATTAAAGAGACATTACGGTGAGCTGTCTCATGTGCTCCACTTTGCACAGATATTTGGACCCACCCAGTTGAGGAGTGCACACCAAATGTTTTTAGTCCCGTTCTCTCATGTGAGCTGACTTGAAATGTTCTTTCGCTCCAGCTTGTATCCTGTTGTTCCTGGCAACGGACGCTTTGTTACAGAAAATGAGGTGGTAGTAGACAACTACTGGTTCCCAAAGAAGGTACTGGCACACAGAGTGAGCAGTCTGCTCGAGGTTTCTTCCTTAGAAAGAAGGATTCCTTTCCTCTGTTGCCTCGTGCTTGCTCATGCATGGTTCAGTTGGTTCGGAATGTGTAAGGAGCGATCATCTCAAACTACCCCATCTATAAAGTGCACTGGGGGAACTTAGATTGTGATTTTGCCAGCCATGTCAGTGACGCGTTTTACTCGCAAATGTGGACATTTTCAAGTTACAACAAATCTAATGCCTTCATTTTTTCCAGTTAACAAATCAAATTGCAGTTACGTTTATCTTATCCGGAAAAATATTTCACAGAAAATATTTACTTCTACTATGATGTATTGTATTGTATTGTATTGTATTGTATTATTGCAGGTGAAGTCAGTACAGCAATCCCTCGTTTATCGCGGTTAATGGGGACCAAAACCACCTACCGAACATCAGGCGAAGTAGCGACCAATTAACATATACCGGTACATTAAAAAAAATAAAAATGCTCCACGTGGGCCTTTGCGCTTGAGCAGAGCACTAACACACACACACACACACACACACACACACACACACACACACACACACACACACACACACACACACACACACACACACACAGGCCAGCGATCCCTAGGTGTGCCGCAGACGTGTTTATGATTAGTCAATTAAGGATGATTGGACAATTAAGGATGGAAGAGACCTGCTTTTGTTTGTATAAGCCTCCTCTCTCTCTCTCACAGCCACACACACACCACACTAGCAGCATCGTAAAAACACTGATTAACGATCAAAGAGTAACCCACCATGATAAGACAGAAAGAAGATGCACAGCCAATCAACATGGCTTTACATCTTCTCAGCCTCACTCCCCCACCCCCTGCCCCACTTCACCCCACATGTACTGTATATGTTGCTCTATGTCAGGGGTCCCGAACCTTTTTTGCCCCATTGACCGGTTTATGTCAGACAATATTTTCAGGGACCGGCATTTAAGTTGTGGCGGATTAATACAACAAAGTAATATGGTATGAGCGGCATGAAAACTGTGGTGTTTTCAAAATATTATGATAAACACAAGGAGCGTCTAATCTGGCCGCAACACTGATCGCTATGGTAATGTTTAATGCCTCCAAAATACGATACAACGCAAATTCAAAGTGCATGAAAATGACGACTCACCACAGCCCCGAGCTTGATTTTCTGCAACTAGACGGTCCCATCTTGGGGTAATAGGAGACAATGACACCTCAAGTGTGTGGTTTATGTCCAGTCTACTTCGTAATTTTGTTTTAGTCGCCGTTGCTGAAGAAAACCCCCGCCTCACACAGGTAGAATGTCGGAAATAGCAACTGTGCTATTGTGGCGATCTCAGAGTATTCAGCCATAACCTTAATCCAGTTGTCTCGAACGTACTTTTAAGGCCGCCTTCATTTGCGATCTCCAGCAGTTTTTTAACTCATTTTGCGACCTGGTCACATGACGGAGAAGCGTGGTTTGACAACAACAACATGTCAGTACAGTATACATTCACACATGTCTCACCAAGTTGTTTTTGTGCAGGAGGACCTCAAACGTAATCGTAGTGATCAACAATGTACAGCGTATTATAAAGATTTTGTTTTGTTGTTACAACAGTAATACTTAAAGATGTCACACAAAAAGATTGCTTTTATTTGAGATATAATTTTAAAATGTATTTGTTAATGGTGGTGCTGCGGTGAGGTGCAAAAGCATGTTACACTCAGGTAATCACTGAGACAGTTTTATCGTGTATGCATTTATAAAGTACACTACTTTATATAAAAAAAAAACACTAGAGCCTGAATGGCATTCTCCATCACTCTCCAGCTCACCGGTGACCAAAACAAGGTTTAAGTGCTATAGGAAATGTTTGAATGGATGAATCGAAATTGTAGTCAGATGCTTTCACATGCTGCTGTGAGATCCGAAGGACACACTTTTGTGCCATGTTGCTTCCAGACTCAGTTCCACCTGTGCCACTACGTCGTCAGCCACGACCACACACAGTTCGTCCGTGCTGACGAGTTCTTGCCAGAGCGATGGCTTCGCGCCGCTAGGGTGACGCCAGGCCCCTTCCGGCACCACCCATACAGCTTCATCCCCTTTGGCGTGGGCGTGCGAGGCTGCGTGGGTAACAGAGTGGCCGAGATGGAGATGTACTTTGCTCTGTGCAGGGTAAGCGCCACCATGTTTGTCTCATATCGCGCAGCCAGAATTTTAAAGTGCTAAGAACTTAGTCAGGAATGCCAACTCGTTGTTGGCAGCTGATGCAGCACTTCGAGATCCGGCCGAGGGGAGACGACTGCGCCAGCGTCCAGGCCAAAACGCGAACGCTGCTCATTCCTGGAAAGCCCATCGACCTTCGTTTCCTGCAACGAGCCTGAGGAAATGAAAGCGAAAATTGCATCCAGCACAGAAGAAAAAGGTGGAGCTTAAGACAAAGACAACAACAAAAGGATTTGATTCAAGTCATTTTCTCATTACTGTTCACTTAGTACATTCATCCATTTTCAATACCGCTTATCCTGAACAGGGTTGTGGGGGGTTGTTGGAGCTTATGCCAGCTAACTTTAGGCGGAAGGCCGACTATAACTAGAACTGGTTGCCTGTCAGTCACAGGGCACATATAGTGACAAACAACCATTCACACCCACATCCACTCCGTTCCCGAGTGGAAACCGAATTCCCGCTGTCCGCCACAACTCAGGCGAGTGTAACACTACACCATCAGTGACTTCACTTCATAGATTTTTTTCACTTCAAGTTTGTTTGTCATATTCAGTTAGATAGATCTAACCAGTAGTTGCATTAGCAAGGACCTTTTCAAGTGTATGAAAATAATACATAACACACACAAAACAAAACCCACATCACAACTGTATGTATTCCTGACTACAATATATTGTAACACCCAAAACAAGGTTGAAATGTCTTGTTAGACGAAGGCACATGATAGACGCTACACTATGCTTGTTTAATCCTTAACTTGTCCCACAAAATCTAATGACGGATTTTGTTTTGGTATTTTGCGAGTTGATTCATCTTTGTTGGTTGACTTTTACATACTTTACTGTCAATACACAAGACATTTTCATAACTTCACACAGTACCAATGAAAAGCTGCACACTATTCATTTTCCCTCTTTTATTAACTTGCATAGTGTACGTTGTGATGTGAAAAAACCCACATGGAATAAAAAACAAGCATATTTTTTACTTTAGTTCCCTTTGCACTCACTCATGTTCTTAGACCACTTGCAGATGGGATATCGGCGAAAATGGTAATGCAAAATAAGTACAGTAAATATTCCCATCCCGGGAATTCTATGGAAAGGAATATCCTTCACCCGGAATAAAAACCTATGCATTAACATTTTGACTCCGATATTACGTGTTACTGGAAGTTGCGTAAGCGGAAATTCCACTACCCGTAACCCGGATGGAGGTGTAATGCCACGGGAGCTTAAATACACGTAACGCCCACCCGATGCGACGGAAAATACTGACGCTGGAACAAGTTTTCACTTCGCGTTTTTCGATCATCAGATTCTAAAGGACGACGTGTAAGTGAGTTTTTATTGCCGTGCGTTTTACTGTAATTGTGAATGATTTTAACTTTATTCACTTACGTCCTGGAGAATCTTAAAAGCAGCACCCACTCGACATGACCGAAGAAACGTGTTTTTATTGCCGTGCGTTTTACTGTAATTGCGAAAGATTTGAACTTTATTCACTTACGTGGTGTAGATCATCGCATCGAAACGTAGAAGAATAAACCAAATAATGCATCCAACAAAACAATCCAAAATACAATTTTTTTCCCAAGACAGAAAAAAATAAACATTAAAATACTGTATGTATTTTACTTTTGTGATTTTCTTGGGATACACCTGTATTGCAGTTTTTGTTATATAAACAGTTTTTGGACAGTATACTTTTGTATTTTATTGAATGTGTTGTTACACGTGTATTTTGTCAACATACTTGCAGGTTCATAAAGGACATGTACCATGCTCATTTCCCAAATGAGGAATTTCTGTTATCAGGACAAATTGGACAGCGCAAACACGAGTCCGTACTAGAGAATATTTACTGTATTATCAGTCGCCCTCCTCTGGTCACTTTAGGTATTGTAGCGAACATGATCTTGCACTGACGTTCATTGTCATGATGTCGAGAAGAGATTTTGTCGATGGTCGACGTGCACTCCCCGAGGCACCCCACCGCCCATTTTGCCTCACACAGCAGCATGTTGGGCAGAAGAAACGCTGAACTGTGAGTGAGAAGGGTTGGACAAATAAATTCAGCCAGTTTTCGCTCAACTACAATAAACAAAGACACAAGTTAATTTCACCAATGACAATTACAAGATGAATGCCCGGTTAGAAGGCGTTCTGTACACTTTGTTGATCATGAATTCTTTAGTCCTCTTTTTATGCCTTATTGTGCACAAATGGGTGAGCACTCTAAAATGTGTTGTATGCAACAATGACGAAAGCTATTCCTTCGTGTTGCGACCAGTCCATGGGGGTAACTACCCTGTTGCCCTTTTTTCAGGTGAGTGAGTAGTTTTTAAGAAACTTTTTTAATGAAAAAGATGCTTTTGTGAGTACTTTTCTAGGTGAGGAGTGTTTCTAAGAAAACCCGCTATTTTTTCCCGTCTTTTTCGAGAAGGTGGGTGTTTTTCGACTGCCAGCCTGTGGGTGGCGCATTTGGCCTTCACACAGAACAGTGTTCCAGACTGCGCGCGGGCACGAGCGGCTGCCTGCCATCTTCATGGGAAGCACGACACCCCGCCTCCGTCCGTCCATCCGGGCCCGCTCAACTGTCGTCTGCCGACCTCCCCGCGGTGCTCCCCTTCGTCGTCCTATTTGCAAGAGCTCCAGTCATGGAGGACTAGTCCGCATCCGGATCATCGGGAGAGGCGCGTCGTCCCGCCCCACGCCGACGGAAGGAACACACCCTTTGACGGGCTGGGTGTCCATGGAATGGTCGGGTCTCGGGCTGCGGTGGCCCCCTCTGAAGTCATGAGGACGTCGCGGTGCCGAAGCGTCACCCCGTCGGAGGTGATAATGGTGAGTCCCCTGTCGGTCGTCTTTTGCACCACCTGCTGTCAAACTACTGATGCTGCCGAGTCATTCGTGAGGAAGAGTCGGAATGTGCGGCATTGAATTGGGGTCAGTCAGGGATGGAGGTCGATCGGGGTTTCGTGGATGGCCGCATCGCGGTCGATGAGTTCGTCGAGAGGCTCAACGGATGGATGGCAGTGCAACGTGAGGTACAAACATGGGGACTTTTGCAGCACTGACGTCTCCCCGCGGTCCGTGACAGCAGCACGCACCATTTCACTTCTCTGCTGAAGGCAGCGTTTATTCCATTTTAATCACCTTAATTTCACATTCAAGGCTCAGATTTCGACAAATACGATACAGATATACTAAAATATTCCTTTGAATTATATCCATATTTTCCAAAATGCACTATACAAGTTAAATGCAGCTGTACAAATGTCTCCAAACATGTCGAGTGCACTTAATTGTCAGTTTACTAGTATGCTTTTTGTCCTCACCGCCACACACGACTGCCTTATTAAAAATGTTATCCCCCCCGCCCCCCCCCCCCTCCCCCCACACACACACTATTCTGTGTGACATTTCTGTGCACCACTTTTGGCCAAATAGCATGTAAAGAAACCTATTGTGCTGCACTAGGCCCCACTAGTAGGCATTTTGATAGCTATTTGAGCATTTATTTGGTATCGGTTTATTTTCCATGAACTACTGCAGTACGGGTATGCTCTTTCTAATGCAGAGATGGACAACTTAAATGCTGGGGGGCCCATAGTTTTTCATCAGTACTACTGGGGGCCGCATAGTTTCATGTACTTCCTAACCAGTTCTATGACAAAAATGCCATTTTAAATATGGACAAAAATCATCCATGTGTCTGTGATTTATTGACCCAATGTGAATCACAGTATCTTAGTATATTTCATGCTCAATGCACATATCAGCGATCCAGGCTTTAACAACCAAGTGTTTGAGCAATCACAAAATAACTACAAATACTTCGATCCCCCTCCCCTCCCCACACGTGCTCCCCAAGGACCTCATTAAAGTCACCAAAACACAAAACTGCTGAACAGCTAACTAAAATATGGGCAAGACATTACTGTATTTTGTGCATTTTTGTCCTGCATTTCATTCAAAAACTGAAAAAAATAGACTGGTCAACAGCAAAGAGAGGACTTTATTTGTCCCAAAATGTATTTTTGATGCTGAACTACTACTACTACAATCCTTTTTTTCGAGGTTTTGAGCTATTTTCATTTTGTGCCTACAAAGAGCAAAATACTGAGAGACGTTGAAATGCATTGGATTTTTGTTTTGTTTTGTTCTTATTTTTTATTGTAAATTCCCCCACCTCCCTCAAAAAAATCTTTAAATAAAATGCTGGTCAACCTTTTGCATGCAATTTTCATGAAAAATGCTGGTTGCCCATACACCCCCCCCCCCCCGCAAAAAACACTAAACAATTTTTAAAAATCTAGATTGAAATCTGCGAAAAGGGTGCTGAACCACAAGTATGCAGGACTCCACTATTGAGAGGAAAAATGTACACCCCCCTCCTAAAAAATGTTTTGTTTGTTTGTTTGTTTTTTAATTGACCAAACGGCTGCATGCGCCTCACCAGTTGCCCTCCTCACTCTAGTGTGACCAACGGAGGTTTGTGTGCCAAGTGGCCAGGATATCAACACAGTCATTGAACCCTACAGTTCTGTGAGAGATCATGAGGAAAGAAATGCCCAACATGTTAGTTTTGATCTGCTCATGTGTCATCATCCCGGCTTCTTAAAACACGGCCATGCGGCTTTTGTTTGTTTGTTTAGTTTCTCTGAAGAACGGTAGCTGTTGTCCGTGGCAAGAAGCATCATTTACATTCCTCAGCTCACGCTGCACGGAGGCGTCTTGGTTCTTTTTGCTGAGATGCGACAGAAAAAGAGGAGGCTTTGTCGGAGGAGGGTGGCCCCAACGGTGTAATGAGTGGCTGCATACGGAGGTGTGTGGCCTGAGAACCACCTGCAGCTGTGCAAAGTGCAAATAGAGCAAACAGAAAGCAGTGTCAGATAGTTGAAAATATTCCCCTTTTCCACTTGTACTTAAGGCTGCAAAGATCTAGGGACATTTTCTGTAAATGTCTGCAAAGTTAAGGTGGAGAGTTTTGGAAACAATTTAAATTTGAGACTTTCAATGGGAATTAATAGAAATTAAATGGAACTTTATAGAATTTGTCACTTTATTTCAGAGATGGCTTTATGTGTCACGTAGCAAGGTGGTGGTGGACGCCAAAAAGCAGGCAGGAGGGAGGAGCGGGGTGTATCTGAAAAATTGTATTTAAAACAAAGAAAACTAAATCCAAAACACACAAAGTCCAAAGTATCAAACAA
The DNA here is from genome assembly GCF_025434085.1 of Hippocampus zosterae. NCBI lineage: Eukaryota > Metazoa > Chordata > Actinopteri > Syngnathiformes > Syngnathidae > Hippocampus > Hippocampus zosterae. The sequence goes on from NC_067452.1 coordinate 19,147,104, forward strand.
AAACCATGACTAAATCTAAAACATAACCCAGAATCAGAATCAGAATCATCTTTATTGGCCAAGTATGTAGAACACACAAGGAATTTGTTCTCCGGTATAACACGCTGCACTAGTATCATCGTAAACAACAAAATCATTGAACCATTTTAGAGTAACCAGTAGTTTTGTAGTACCATTTTGTGGTGCAAGAAGAGTGACTATGTCAGTGACTGTTTAAGGAGTTAATGGCTAGAGGGAAGAAGCTGTTTAAGTGTCTACTGGATTTGGTGCGCATGGATCTGTAGCGTCTGCCTGAGGGGAGTAGCTGAAAAAGGTGGTGGGCAGGGTGCGGGGGATCCAGGAGGATTTTCCGTGCCCTTGTCTTGATTCTTGCAGTGTGCAAGTCCTCAAGAGTGGGTAGGGACGTGCCAACGATTTTTTCTGCCGTCCTAACTGTCCGTTGAAGTCGGATTTTGTCCTTTTTTGTGGCGGCCCCAAACCAAACCGTGATGGAAGAACACAGGATTGATTCGATGACTGCCGTGTAGAACTGTCATAACAATGAACTAAACATGACGGAAAACAAGAGCAAACAGCAACACACATGACAGTAGCGAGAAGCAACAATGACCGGACACCGAGTCATAGGGCAGGAGTCCTTTTATACAACTAATGACCAAATGACCAACAGGTGTGCAGCTGCCGGGGGACCTACAGTGCCACCTGTTGGTCCCAAACCGAATCATGATAGTATGTGTCTCGGAATTTATTTATTTTTGACACTGGAAATATTTTTGAGTTATTAAAAAAAAGTATTATTATTCTTTTTTTTTTAAGTTTGACTTATAAAAGCTTGGGCAAAATGGATTTTACCATGCATTCTAATCAATAGCGATGATGTTTCAAAATAAAATTCCACCTGTTGACAAGGCTAACTCTCAATTCATAAATAATATTGAATATATTACATATTAGGTTATTGTTATTATTTTATTATGAAAACCTGACAGGCTAAAGAAGAATAAGGGAAGATTCGGAATCAGTGCAAAAAAATCCATTGTAAAAAATTTTGTTGCCTTTCTGATTAAAAAAAAATAGTCAAGCATATGTTGCTCAGTGTAATCTTCAGCAAAAACGAGGCTAATCTGAAAGTGCTTCCTGTTTTCGTTCTTCTTCACATTGTCAAATAGCAGGACCATGAACAGGAAACGCGCATTGGACGGGGGGCTTACTGTATATTTAAGTTCCCTTTTAAGGTTAACTTTTGTCCTTCATTCTCATGTGACATTTCCGCCATTGAATTTTGCCACCCTAGTTGTACCACCATTTCCTTTGTGTCACGCTCAGGGCTGTCATCCACGTGCTGGCACCCAGTCACACTTTCCACAGAAGACTCATATCGATCTACACCGGCTGGTCTCTGCACAGTAATATTGAGCAGCAGGAAACCACTCAGCATTTGTTCACTTGTGACTTCAGATGAACAGGACAAAGAGAGGTTGCCACGTGCACTGAGTTATTTAAGGATAAGCTACGCGGAGCTCTGTGAAGATCTCGTTAGGCCAGTGTGAGTAGATTCAAGAGCGATGCCAGAGTAAATCTCAACTGCATGTAGCTCCTGAAAGAGATGCAATCTTCCAGAGTCTGATCCACTTGCTTGACATTATGGTATGTACAGTGTGTGTGTGTGTGTGTGTGTGTGTGTGTGTGTGTGTGTGTGTGTGTGCATGCGTGGGTGTGTGTGGAGTACTTCAGTCATCAGAATGCAGATGGATGGATGGTCGGATGTTTGTTTACATACAACAATTGATCAGCATGTGCACGACAGAGTCATAACCAACACCTTCACACGCATGCATGCATAGACAATATGTGCTTGCCAAGGCTCTGATTGGCTCTCATGCTGTTGCTATGGCAGTCGTTGCGCTGTCATTTGGAGGCGACAGATCAAGCCTCACAAGCATCTGTCAGCATTCCACCGTTGTCATAGTAACAGACAGAAAGAGGCCAGACGGGGTGGGGTGGGGGGTGGGGGGGGGGTTATGGTTTATCTTATGGTTCAGGATCAAAATTCGCCTGTGAGATTTTGTTTGATTTGACGAAGAGGATGTTGCACATTGACATCTGCGGTACAAAATGGTTCAATGCTAACACACATACACATGGACAAACACAAATAGACAGACAGACACAGTCTGCTGCGGTGCTTTCCTTCACCAAATATGCTTGCTTATTAATGACAGATTTGTGACCATGCCGATGTAGTGACACACTATACAAGTTGCGGAACATTTTGAAATATCTTTTGTCTCCGACTCAGGAGAACATGAAGGTTATATTCATTCATTCATTATCTATGTTATTCATGTCAATGTTTCAGAGACACCAACATAGACACCGTCAAAACTGTGAGTGGTGATAAGTCATTGTCAAACGAGAGGTTTGCAATATAAAAACCAGGGTTGGGTGGGTTACTTTAAAAATGCATTATGATGAAGGTACTAGTCACTTGTGAAAAAAATGTAATTACTTTTTTTTTTAATGAGTGTTATCATCCAAGTGCCATAAACTTATATTAATGTAACTTGTGTCAAAATGTACTTTCAATTGATTTTGGATTAGGCCTACATCAAAGATATCAACAACAACAACAAAATCAGTACGATATATTTGGATGTGTATTTGCCTGGTCTTTTCTGTCTTATGAATGCATAATATGCATGGTTTTGGAATCTGGGAGGAAGCCTGAGCGACTTGAATTCAAACTCATGGCTCTGTTTTCGTGAAAGGTGTTATTCTCCGTAGCACATGACGTGACCGAGCGGAGGCGGGTTAGACCTGGTGTTGGTCATTTTGCAGATGAGTGCAGGGCGGCAGATTTCCAACTTTCAATTGCGTAGCTTCCTGATCGCTTCCTCTTTGTACCTATTAATTCCAATGGAAAGTTTTTCAAGATTGACTTTGGTCACAGGCACCTGTTTCATCCACAGGTGAAGGCACGCAGCCGGGAGGCGCTCTGTAGTCTCCCCGTTCCCTGGCTTCTCATCTGATCGCCTCTCATCCTCCATTTCCTGGGTTCTCTATTCTTCTCTATGCTCATCATGACGACTGTCCTGGAACCACTGCAGGCTCGCCCTGAACTGGAGCTGAAACCCTGGCTACTGAACGGATGCGCAGACTCGGCCGGCCGCTACAAGGTGGTTCCCTCCGTAGTGTGCTCCATGTGCTGCCTCTTTGGTGTAATTTATTGCTTCTTCGGTAAGTTGAACCTTTGGCCGACCTCACACCACAGTATCGCTTGTTTTACACCGACGTGAATATAAAAAGGTCACATGACAATTTTTTTTATACAAAAAGAACAAGATAATGCTCAAACAAAATATTGAACACTGTTTCCACCATTATTGTGACCTGCACAACTCAATGCATTTTTAATCTTTTTGAGGTGAAGTCAAAATAAACAACTAAATGTGGTTACACAAGTGTGAACACTCTCTTATAACTGGAAGGCATCTGGTTTCATAATTAACCAATCAAACTCATGAGAAACGGAGTCAGCCCACATCTGACACCATTTAAATTGCCTCTGATTAAGCCCTCTCCTATTCAACATGAGTTTGAATGTAATTGGTCAATTCTGAAAATAGCCACATTCCAGTTATAAAAGGGTGCTCGCACTTGTGCAAACCCATCATTTGTGTTACCCTACCTTGAATGGTGAAAATCAGCAAGTGATTATAGTCAATGCGAGAAGTTTAGCCATAAATACACCACTAGTATCCCAACACAGTTTATTTCAAAATCATCTTAGAACATGAATATGTAATTCGCCAACGAAAGAAGAAGCAGTCAACCGTAAGCAACAGTAACAAATTGACCAAACGTACAGCTAGCTTTACGCACAGCTGATGAGCAGCCATTTTGACAAGAGAAGTTCCTCCCCGAGCGGTATCTCCAGAGCGACGCGGAGGAGGAAGCTGTTGTGCATGGTATGTCGTCAAAAACAAGGCGATACGAGAAACCTGTTGAATCATTGGAACGAGTGGCACCCAAATGATCAAGCGGAAAGCATGAAGACATGCTGGCAATTTAAAGCAATGGAAAAAGTGGTTGCCGGTCCGCGAAGCAAATGTAGCTGTCTCAACTGGTCTGTGAAACAAGAAAAGTTGGGGACCATTGTCTTCGGGTGTAACAGAAAGAGCACAAAAATGTGAATTGCTGAGAGTTTTCAGCAGATGACAGGATTGGTCATGCACAATAGGTGAATTTGCAAACGACTAGGTCGGGGGACTTCTGTACTGGGTTTCCTTGACATCAAGATGGCAATGACTGGGTGTGCCTGGTCTCAATATTGTGCTATGTGACAGCAAATATATGACTTGTGTCGGATGAACAGACAGTATCAATCAATCTTCATCCATGAACAGCCTTCTGTCCAGTAAGCCATATGTGGTTGACCCTCCCGCAGGCTATCGCTGCTTCAAGGCGGTGATGTTCCTGACAGGCCTGATGTTCGGCTCCGTCGTCATCTTCATGCTCTGCTACAAGGAGCGCGTGCTGGACACCCAGCTGAGTGTGGAGGCCTCGGCGGGCATCGGCCTGGGCATTGGCACGCTGTGCGGCCTGGTTACCATGCTGGTTCGCAGCGTGGGCCTCTTCATGGTGGGTTTGCTGCTCGGCCTGCTGGTGGCCGTCGCTACCCTGGTGGGAATGGAGGAGCTTTCCCACAGCCCGCCACGCTCTGTCTGGGTGCCTCTGGGCGTGCTGCTTGGCCTGGGCATGCTCTTTGCCGTGCTCACCCTCCAGTGGCAACGCATCTTCACCACGCTGTCCACCGCTGTTTTCGGCGCGGCCGTCATCACCGTAGCGCTGGACTACTTCGTGGAGCTCTTTGCGCTCGTACTGTACATGTACGAGCGGATGAAAGCCGTGCCTGGGAAGCCGGTTTGCTGGCTTACGTGGGTGGTGCTGGGGGTGTGGCCTGCCCTCACTCTCTTGGGCGTGGTGGTCCAGTGGAAGGTGACTGCTGAGGGCTATTCGCATACCAAGGGTGAGGACACATGCCATTAGCTGTGCCCTAATTCAGAGGCGATGACGTTCTTCTGTAGAAAGGCTGTATACAGTTGAAGGCTCACCTAAAAGTGTGCAGCCCCTGAATTGGGTCACAGATAGTCTTTTACGCACAATACCTTTTGTGCTTCGGCTGCTAGCTTCTTTTCATTTTCATTTCAACCACCGTTTCCTCTTCCCCAGTCATCATCAGTCGTCAGCAGAGGAGGATGCAGGTGATGCGTATTCGACAACGGGACGACCGCTACTGTCACAAGAAGAAAAAGAAGAAGCATCTGGGGTCCTCCTCCAACCAAAACCAAGCCAAGCAACTCTACCAGGACCACGCCTATCGCCGCAAGCCCAATCCCATTCGGCGCTATGACACCGACGTCCTTTCACCAGTGAGTAGAATCAGAGGCCACACATGAGCGCTTAGCAGATCTGCCTCACAATTTTTAGGGTTTTGGGTCCAAATGATTGAAGATTCCAAATGGTCCTGAGGTGTGATAAATCAAAAAATCAAGGATTTTTTTTCCAGAATTTTGGGCCGGTCAGCAATCCTGCATCCCACTAGAACAGATCCGCAGACGTACCAAGCTATCAAGCGGACTTTTAACTCGGTGATATACACAAGAAATATTTATTGCAGAAAAAGTGGCGCGAAGGTGACAAAGTATAAATAAAGACGCCGGTACACACACCAGGATAGAAGGGGAGAAACAAAAGGCCCCTTGCAAAAGGCAAGGAAAATATCAACGAAAAGAGCTGAATCCTGGTCACTCTCAGGGCATCATTGTACATGCCACAATTGGACCCTCGGCTGTAGTCTGGACATCCATGAAAAAAATAACTGGAGATAACCAAACATTGAGTTCCATATCATGTAAGAGGCTTAATCCCACTGTCTTGTGATGCAGAGCTATATCCAGAATTTCCGGGACCGGCAAGTACAGGCTCAGCCTTTCCCAGGACAGCTGCTCGGTGGGCCGCACGCTGCAGTGGACCTGGGCTACGACTCTGGCTCGACGGCGCCCTTCACTGGGGCCACGGGACCTTTACTACGAGCCTGACGCATCACCTGGACCCAGTCAAGACACGCATTTGCAGTACTTGCACCTGTGTGTGTGCTATGTGTGCACACCTGTGTTATTTGTGTCCATGCATCACTCACTGCACACTTTCCCTCTAACACACACACATGCACACACACACATGTACACACATGCACACACACACACACAGAAACTATTATGTGATGGGTCGACATCTGTTTCAGCGCCTCAGGGTCAGAGATCAGAATGCAGACACACCTCAGGCACAGGCATCCTCACAACAGACAACAGGCGATCCTCGGTCTGCAGGCCCATAGTGCCAACTGGGTTCCATTTGCCACCTTTCAAATGGGGTTTTGCCCCCCTTGGTGCTGGACCATTTTGTCTTCAAGTTGATTTTACTGTAACGGGTGCCTTGCTCCTCCTGTGACTAAGGAGGGGTGTGCTGCCGCTTTTTGGGTGCACATACAGGGTCACATTTGCTCCAGGGCTTGGCTTGTTCTCTTCACCATGCCTGAACCTGTGACGAGCATGCATGTTCAGCCGACGACAGTGCTAGAAAGAAAGCCATATGGATAGTGGCACCCTGCCACAACTCTCCCAGCATGCGCTTTGGAAGCGTTGGGTGTTTTGTTGCAGCTTGCATTCAGTGCCACCTTGTCACACTCCCTTCAGAACCCCAAAGATCATTTCGACTGCCACATGGTCGAGCTCATTATTGTGCCAAGGCACTTATTTTATATCAGAAAAAATATGACAGCACAACACCAAACAGAAATGTCACCAAAAGTACTGTTCAGTAAACCCCCCTCCTTCGCCGGTTCCAGCTTCCAGGTCCCGCAGTTTCCCGGATATCTTTGTACAGTTAATAACAATATACTGTATGATATTTGGGTCTAACTCTCGTTAGTTGACCACAAGATAGCTGTAAATTTATTTTGAATGAGACCGTGTACATTTGAAAGAAGAAGAATGAAACAAAGTGCTGTATTTCACCACAGTCCAGATTGTGTTGAAAATTACACCCATGAACACATTTTTTACAATTTGTTTGTCATATAGGCAAGTAATCTGTTCTGAATTATTTTTTTTTCCCACTGATTCCAAATAAAAACATTTAAGTGTTTCAAAAACCCGACGAGCTAGGAAAAAAGGAAAGGCATTTTTAAAAATCAGCGTTTAAAAAAAAAGATTTGGAACACAAAGCCATCTCTGATTCAAATTTGCTGTTGACCAGTCTTACTGAAGGTCAATCTCCTTCAACCGTGATTTTTATGCCTGCAGAAAATGATGGCTATTGGTTAATTTCATAATGTACAGCTTTGGGCATGATTATTGACTTACATTGTGAGATGATAAGTTTGCTTGGAAAAAAAACTTTTAAAAAATCAACTCGCCCCCACATTTTTTAAACCTCATGAAGTACATACTGTGTTTGCATCTGTTTACTGTAAACATATTGAGGGATTGGTACGCTGTACAATATTTTTGTGTTATCCATTGCTCTTGCTCTCTCTCAATACATTGTATGTGATTAAACGTGTTTATATTATTTTAAGTATGTTTAAAGAACTTTAAAAATTCAAGTGCCATAAATGCTATAAAAAAATCTACCCTCGAGAGTATTTAATTCGGGTATTTCTATATCACGGGTTTCGCAATTTTTGTGGGGATTGCGGAACGTAACACCCGCGATGGAGTGGGGATTACTGTATCTATACTAAACTCATGACGATCTCATCAAAATTTACCGTGTGTGAAATGTGGTCCTGTTTAGTTAATTACAAAGCATTCTGTTGTCTGAATGGCTGCAGGTGTCAACACAGGTTAGATTGATCTTCCAACATTTAGTAGAAGAGCATGTCATTGTTCTGCCTGTCACTGTATCGCTTCTGTTGTTGTCTGACAAAGCAGCCTGGTAACATCAGTAACCATCGGAGAGGCAGATAACGGTGTGAAGATCTCCTTCATGGAATCATTTCTTTAAAAAAGGGGGTGGGGGGAGGAGACAGAGGGAGAATGAGTCTTGATCTTTGTAAAAGCAAGGAATGAATGTACAAGGTTTTCATGACCTCGAACACACACACACGCATGCACACACGCACGCACACACACACGCACACACCTGTAACAGTGGCTTCCTTTAGACTCCAAAAAACCTACAAAGTCCTCTGGCTGCACACAAGTCAACTTTCACCAACATTTTGTTTTCTTGGAAACACACATCCATGTATGTGTTGCTCACATGTTCTGACGCCACCTTGCCCCTGCCCACACACCCACTTTAATCTCCTCAATCTGTCTAATCTTGATAACATGTTCTCTAACCTGTCTGTATATGTAGAAATATGTAGATAAAAATCATTGGTATATGCACAAACACATTGATAATAAATTCTGGTGATATGGATCACATCCCTTGACTGTTCTTTGTTATATGCTTCATTTATTTTCTTGCAACGTTTGTGACATCTTGTTGGTATAATGTACTGACTTGCTCAACATCCGCACAACACAAAGAGCAATTTCAAGAGACACCTAAAGATATCACAGCAACGATGGCCTGTTTCAACCCTTTTTCATGCTTCAGCTTGTCTCAGTACATGTGGCTAGATGGTCTTGATGAAGACCTATCTCTTAAATGCCTTTCAGTGCAACAATCAGACGTCGCATTGGGGCCGGGAGGCAAGCCAAGGTGGGAGAAAAGGAACATTGAGAGACGGCCGCCATTGGCCCAGGTCAATGACAAAACGAAGGCACTGCTGCTTCTATTTTGTTAGAGTAAGAACTGCACGTCAACATTAAAAAATCCCCCCGCCCCCCCCCCCAAAAAAAACCATAAAATTCTTGTGCGTTGGCGTGGGCTTGGAGCGACGCTACTCGAGTGAAGCGCGACTCAGCAGTGACAGTCGATAGTCCGCCACTCTTTGCTGTACGTGCATCAGCTCGGAAGTGTACGCACGCACGTCTTTTGACTTCAACCAATCAGTGCTGAAGCAACGGACGTTAGACATCAAAGAGCTTTGATTGATCTACGACAACAGCTAAGATGGGAGTTGAGACGACACGACGCTCGTGGTCGGACATACACGCTCTCCATCCATCTGTATGTTTATCTTCTTTTCCTTTTTCTGTCCAAATACATATATTTTTCTACACAATGGCAGTCTCGTCCACGACGTCTTTTTACGTCCCACCAGGGGTTAGCCAATGTGTTTATAAGGAGACCAACCTCTCTTTAGGCGTGTGTGTTTGCGCGCGCGCGTCTGTGCGCGTGTGTGTTGCATCGTGAAAAAAAAACGGACGAGTATAAGCTGCTTAATGGTTTAGTCATGATTTGTAGGGGGTGGAGGGGAATACAATTTGTTTCTTAAGTCAAACAACGCCACTCCCCAAACTAAAATGTGTATTCGATCATCTTTTTAAAACTTTCTTAAGTTACAAAGGAAAAGTATCACTGTCAAAGTTTCATCGAATTGTTAGTGTACCAAAAGTTGGTCATGCCCAAATCAACCCGCCCCCACATTTTTTAAACCTCATGAAGTACATACTGTATTTGTTTCACTTTTACTTTCTTTTTTAAAAGTTTAACACCTCCCGAGCGCTAGATGTCGCTGTAAGCATACTATTCCTCTCTGTTGCTGTTCTGTCATGAGTCAACGAGCCCCTGCTTCCTGCGTTGCAGCTTGTCACTCATTGACCGGTTCTCATACTGGTCTCAAAGTCCAAAAATGCAGGTGAGATCATTTTAAATGACTCTTTTTAGTGTGGGATGCGCCAGTGGTGCTTTGACAAAGACCACAACCTCGGCTTAAGTTGAAACAACAAGACAAGCGAACAAGACTTGGTCGTAGTGACGTGCAGGTTTGCTAATAAAGGTTAGAAAACTATTATTAATCCATTGTTGGACCTAGACTTGGACTATGTAATGTATCCCCTCATGTTCAACAGTTGTTTTTGCCCATTCTTCTTTCACAGTGCGTAATAATGAGGAGCTCCAAGGAAGCCGTGCAGTCAGCAGCTAAAGAGTTTTTACAGTTTGTCAACAAAGGCGTGTCTCCATATCACGGTAAAATCTGATGAGTTGTCATTCAAGTGCATTCAAAATAGTTCTTCTGAGATTATTTTCTGTCGTATATCAGTCCATCGTGACATTCATCCTCACTTATTGTGTGTCCTTTGTGACAGTTTTATTGGGCTTGGGCATTTATTTTACTTAAAAAAAGTCTTAATAGACATACCCAAGCAAAAATGTCACAAAAGTGGATACACGGGTTATGCATGTATGTGCCTTAGGTCGTATAGTAGCAGATGTATCATTGTTCTGCCTGTCACTGTACTTTATTGGCATAACTGCATGAACAAATATACATTATTTGTAGCAAATAATAATCACACTAATCACACTGATGATCTTTAATAAAAGTAATATGAGAAGATTTCCCCAAAAAGACTAAGTGCGGTTGAAATGGCCCCTTCAATTTCATTACATGCCAAGAATTTTGAAAATTGATTGATGGGTTCTGGAGAAATTACCGGTAAATTGTGTGTGTGTGTGTTTTTTGGGAAAAACTGGGAAAATGTTTTTGTGTGATCTCACCCATTAAAAAAAATTCAAAAAACACTATGACATTTGAGTAAAATAGTGTACTTGATAGTTTCTCAATATACATATCTCCTTAACAGTTTTGTTTCCTCTGCTACTCTGGGAACTTTTTCCAATTCCTTAAAAATATCCACAATCAGCTCATATGGACCAGGCTTCTGAAAGAATTTTCAAGTCACCACATTAAAATGGCCATGGTGTTTCAAATGGCGTAACTTGTCCTAAACTTTCAATTCATATAGCATAAGTGGAACATGTGGAATAGGTCATGTAATTATTGTTTTTTTATAAATATACAGAATTGATTTGTTCTGCATTCCATTTTTTTTTTAAATTCCACAAAGATGTCGGTCACTTGTAACATGGCTAATAACAGCACACTGCTTGAGAGTGGTAGTAGTCCTCTCTAATAACTTGAATCTTTTGTGGATGACTTCTACGTATTGACTTGTGAACAGGTCAAACTACATTTACGTCTTTGAGGTTGAGATAAGATAACAGGAACCTTTCATTGTCTCTCACCTTTGCACTTTGACTCCTAGCACCTATAAAATAATCACACTCAGAAGTGGCATCTTGGTGATTACGAAAGCTATGCAAACGCAAAGAAATAAGTGTGTCGTTTTCAGTGGTGGAAGAATGCCGTAAGCGTCTGCTGGAGGCGGGATTTGTCGAACTGAAGGAGAAGGACAAGTGGGACATCCAGCCATCCAACAAAGTAAGTTGGTCTGGGCATGTGCTGTTGTGGTAATAATAGTCTTTAAAAGTGAACTGTGTATTTTGTAGTACTTTGTGACCCGGAACTTCTCCAGTGTCATAGCCTTTGCAGTCGGGGGGTGTTACTCGCCTGGAAATGGCTTCTCCATGATTGGAGCCCACACAGACAGCCCCTGTCTCAGAGTGAGAAGTCAACACATTTATGATGTTTAAAGCCAACTCAACTAACACAACATGTTTTGTTTTGGTTTTAGGTGAAGCCAAGGTCCAAGAGGACAAAGCAAGGATGTCTTCAGGTGGGCGTGGAATGCTACGGCGGAGGCATCTGGAACACCTGGTTTGACCGTGACCTGACCATTGCGGGCCGTGTCATTGTTAAGGTAATGTTAATAGAATCTAGGCTTGCAAAGTGAAGGGAATTGTTCCAGAAAGTTTCTGGCAAATTTACGTAGGAAGTTAAGATGGAGTTTTGGAAATATTCCAAACTGGAAACTTTCTATGGGTTTGGGGATAAAATATATCACATTCAAGCATAAAATACAAAGAATTTGTCATACAAAAGTCATACGAAGCCAGCCATGCAAAAACCGATATTGCAGCTCTATATCCCCGAATGCAAGGACATTACAGTTCTGTACTTCACTGAAAAAAAAAACTCAGAAGGAAAGTGCTACACATAAATACAATTTGAACATAAAACAATAAACCAAAGATCAATAAAACACGAAACCAAGGGGGGAGTCTCATGCCGAGTATTAATTGTTACATTTTTTTTCTACTTCACACCAGCGATGGTTTATCGAAAGCTCTAAAGCTCACTGCCTGTAACCACATTTTGTCCTGCAACACAAAGCCCCAAAAAATTTAAAAATGCTGACAGACACACAGAGCTGGAAAAAACTCATATCCTGTGAATTCTCATGAATTCCTCTGTAAAGTTTCAGCCCGGAAAATTTCCAGAGTTTTGCAACCCAAGTAAAATCTCACAGTGTGCTTGGGCATTCGAGACGTTGCTCATACATGTGTATCGTCATGCAGGGAGATGGCAGACTGCTCCATCGGCTGGTGCACGTGTCACGACCTCTGCTCAGGATTCCTCACCTGGCCATCCACCTACAAAGGGACATCAACGACTCCTTTGGCCCCAACAAGGAGAACCACCTGTCAGTAACTTGGAGAGATGTCCATCATTGTACTTTACTGAGCTTAACGTCTCAGGTCGCCTCTCGTGTTATTTTCGCAACATCCATCCATCCATCCATGTTCTGCTGCTTGCCCTTAGTCACAGGTGAGCTAGAATCTGTCCCGACTCACTCTGATCCCGAGGCAGGATACACCTCGGGGTCACTCACTGAGAAAATAGACAGACAATCAAGTCTTCAATTAACTTAACATGAATGCTTTTGGAATAAGGGAGGAAGCTGGAGTACCAACACATGCATGAGAAAAATATGCAAAACAGGAACCTAAACTATTGAGTAACATTCTTGTTCACCATGGGCTTTATAACATAACAAATGTCATAGTTTTTTGGGGTATATTATTGTGTATTTCCATTAAGAAGTTTTGCTGACACAATGTTTTTTCTCTCAGTGTGCCCATTCTTGCCACCGCCGTCCAGGAAGAGCTGGAGACAGGCAGTGCACCATCAGGGGATGCCGTCGGCGCTGCCAGCACGGTGAAGATGGCACTGACACGTCATATTGAGCACACATGTTATGGTTTGACAACATCAGAAGCTAATTATAATGTTTGGTGTCCCCTTCAGGCAGAAAAGCATCACCCAGCACTTGTGAAGGTTTTGTGTTCTGAGCTGGAAATTGAGCCGGAAGCCCTGCTCGACTTTGAGCTCTGTCTGGCAGACACTCAGCTGGGGGTGAGCCTGTCCTTCCACCAGCTCCACATTAATTGCCTGTAAACGTGGGATGTATTTTGTCACATTCTCTCCATCTGTCATCTTGTTATATGTGTGCAGGCGTTGGGAGGTGTGTATGAAGAGTTTATTTACTCTCCTCGCCTGGACAACCTCCACAGCTGCTACTGTGCCCTGCAGGTCTGACTCGCTCACATCTAAAAACCTGCAGTCTGTGGACCAAGCATGGGAAAATGGTGGCCCGTGGGCTTGACCCCACTCTGAGTGGGCCCACTGATTTTTGCGAAAAAATATGCACTTTTTAAAAACAATTCTTCAAAAAAAGACTGATGAATATTCAATGCGTTTTGTATGAGACAAAAATGGGGGAAATTGAGTGGAGGAGGAGGAGGGGATTCAGAAAAAAAATGAGCCGAAAAGCCCCAGAAATGGAAAAAAAAGAAAAAATTGGGGGGGGGGGATTGGAAAATATGCGAATCCTTGGATTCTGAATCACAAGCATGTAGGGGTTGACTTTGCAATAATCGGAAGGGTTATAACAGTTGAGAACCACTGGTTCATATGTTGCAAAAGCAGTCATTTCCGCACATGCTGAGCCTCGGTGGCCATCATGCGTTGAAATGTTATCGTCGACCGGCTGTCATGTGCTGAAAAATAAAATGCCTAGGCCTGGCCCGTAACTACACCGTTGGAGAAAATTATGACATTTTCCTGAAATTCACGATGACCATCCCACCCCTGGGAGTGGCATTGTAACGAAGCAGACAGACCTGTTTTCTTTGCCAAAATTTTGTGCTGAAGATACGCCTATTATTCATGTTCTGTACAGTGTCATTTTTGTTACATAATATTGCCAAAAGGAATATTTTTGTAAATTTATTCATTTATTGACAAATATTTAAAATGTTTCCCCCCAAGAGCAGGGGTGCCAAACTCATTTTTGTCACATGCCACTTAGGAGTTACGTCTTTGCTAGGACGGCCGTTATGACAGTCTAACCAAAAACATTTTACATTGTCTCATCATATTATTACTTGTACCCACAAAATGGATGGATTACTAATTTTGAAATCACTCAAGTCAACTATAATAGTTTGTTCAATTATTTTTCAAGTGAGTGTAACAGGGGAACAAAATGGTTGCAAAATCTCAACATTATTTATTAGACAATTTGACATTTTAGTACTGATTTTAGCAAGGACCATGGAAGTTGACGTGCATGATTTGCTTTCACAGGCCACTTAAAGTGTTGTGACAGGCCGGATTTAACACACCCTCTAGGAAATTGTAAAGGGAAAAAAATATACATTTCTGTGTGATTTAATGCAGTTGATAGGGGTGGGGGGGCTTGACAGTTTGAAGCCTGTATTTGGTTTCCCGAAGAATTTTCCAAAAGGAGGAAAAATCCCAAACTCTGGTATAAAACCTTTGTTGTTTCCCCTTTTAAAATTTGTTACTGTTATTATTATTATTATTGAATGAAGAAAATAGGATTTCTATTTTAATAGCCATATTACCCAGACCTACGTTGTAGTGAGTCACCATTATTGATCATTTTCTGATGTGGTCCACTTGTTACTGACTTGTGTCAGGGCCTGATTGAGTCCTGCTTGGGAGACTCGCTGAGTCAAGATCCCAACATCCGCATGGTGACGCTCTTCGACAACGAAGAGGTTTGTGATGCTATGACTGATCTTCCTGCTATATTGACCTCTTCTTGTCATTATCATATGAAGATGTTCCCAGATTGACTTAGTTATCCGGTAACGGCCCTGAAATTAAACAGTACGTGCATGAAATCTGCTTGTTGAAATCAGCATTATGCTCAAATGCATTTCCTTCCACTATACTTAAGTTTCCTATTAAGAGTGAACCTTCAAATCAAAATCCCTCGTTTAGTCCCAATAATGTCCATGGAAGGTTTCTTGCTTGGAAAAAGTAACAAAATTGTGTAACCTTAGAGGGAAATAATGCAAAATAACCTCTGACTCTTGACTGTGTTTTATAGGTGGGCTCAAGGAGCACTCAGGGGGCGGAGTCCAACTTAACGGAGCTCATCCTCAGCCGCCTCGCCTATTCCTCCTCCAACCCCACCGCGTTCCAGCAGGCGGTGCCACTCTCCTTCATGATTAGCGCTGACATGGCTCATGCTGTGCACCCCAACTACCAGTCAGATCACAAAGACCATCAAACCAAAAAAAAAAAGTGTTTCAATGAATTAATGAAATGTCTTGTCTTCACAGGGAAAAGCATGAGGAGAACCATCGGCCAGCTTTTCACAAGGTAAGTCCCCTCATTAAAATGAAATTGAGTACCAGCATCCTGAAAAATACACCACTGTTTTTGGGGGGGGGGTGTATATATAATTAATAAAGGAAACTAGCACTGATTGTAAAGTTGAATATTAAATTATAACAGCGGAGAATGTCAAGAAACTGGCTATGAAAAGTGTAATTAAGCCAAAAGTCAGACACGCTCTCATATTTTGTATTAGTGGTGGTGAGTCTTTCAGGGGTGTGGCCTAGTGAATGACTCTCAAGCTCTGACTTCTTTACCTTGGTTGGTCATTTAGCTCCTAGTTAGTTTAGTCTCAGGGTGTGTTCCTTGTTCATCGTGAGTGTTTTCATTTAGATTTTTATGTGTTTGACTATCCTGTCAATAAATGGCTGAAGATGCATTGGTGACTGTCAGTTCAGATTTTGTCTCTCAACACAAAGCAAAACAACCAAGTGATGCCTTGTAAGTGGAAAAGCTTAAAATTTGGGGCACTTGTCCCACGATGGAGAAATGTGGAATGAGTGATTTTCAAAGGAAATTGTTTCTGTGTTAGACCTGTATTTGCGCTCTTGTTTTTTTCAGGGTCCAGTGATCAAGTTCAACAGCAACCAACGCTACGCCACCACCGCGGTGACTGCCGCCATCATCCGAGAGGTTGCCAGCAAGGCCGGCGTTTCTCTACAGGTAGCGTCGGTGTTGTTGTAAGAAAATTGCAACAGCTATACATTGAGTCCTTCTTCCTTCCGCCTGAGCTGTCAGCCCCTGAGGAGTTTGCTTCTTCAGCAGTTTCACAGAGCTCTCATTGCTTGATCAAATGTTAATAGAGGCCAAGTGTAGACTATTTCATAATGTTTGGAAACGATAAGTGGGGAATATACTTTCAGGCGGAAGAAATTTTATTGAGTACGACTGGACTGAACCAATGACAAAACGCTGTTGGGGTAATTCTGCCATCTTTTATCCCAAAATGGCTGGAGTGAATGTGTGATGTCCTAGTGAAATTTCCTATACTGTCTACTGCCCACCCAAATTTCAGTGACCAGTGTGACCTCTGGCTCCTCCTCATGCAGGATGTGATGGTCCGTAACGACAGTGCATGCGGATCCACCATCGGCCCCATTCTGGCCGCTGGGCTCGGTGTGCCTGTGGTGGACATTGGTGCTCCCCAGCTCGCCATGCACTCAATCCGGGAGATGTGCTGTACTTCCAGCATATTGCAAAGCACCATCCTTTTTAAGGTAAGCTCCCGTTTTGTGAAACACAGCAAACCACTGAGTTATAAGATAAGATATCCTTTATTCGTCCCACACTGGGGACATTTATCACAGTACTTGTTAATATGATGCCGGAAAAAAAATGCTAATTTTAACTTTTTAGAAAGTAGTGTTAAAAAAGTGACATTTTTTTGTTGATATTTACGTATTTTTCTGCGTTTTCGTTTTGTTTTTCACTGCTACACCCCAAGAAATGTCTGTGACAATGCCTGCTGATCTGTATTTGTCTTTCTACAGGCCTTCTTTGAGTTGTTTCCCCATGTGAGGAGTGTGTTGGTGGTCGATTAGAAACAGGAGGATGGAAACAACCAATATGAGGTGTAGTCAATTCAAAAGATGAAGGTATTTGTTGATAAAGAAGAGTCATCACTTGCTGCAACCACCTGGCATTATATTTGCAATAAAAGGCAGTGAAGGAGTGAAGTGCTTGCTTGGAAGCTGTTTCATTGGTTATCATGATTTTAAGTTACTTGCTGTCAGCCACCAGTGATGGGGGAACGTGGTAGGATTGTAGTGCCTCTCCTGAAATTACAATATCTGAAATACAACAACTGTTTCAACACTGCGGTGGCACATGTGGTTAGCACTGCTTCGTCTCAGCAACAATGTTTGGCTCGGGATGTGGATGGAATCCCGGGTAGGGTCTTTTTGTTTGGGTACACCATGGACTGGTCCCCAGTCACTCATGGGACACATATAGACAAACATGTAAACTCACATTCACACCGATATGGAGTGTTTGATTAAACTTATCTGTGCGAATGATGTGTGAACTACATGCACTAAAACATATTTGAAGTAATTTTGTCCTGAGGTGCAAAACTGAGACATGACACTGACATTATGAAAACACAGGAGGTGCAGAGACTACTTAACAGCTTTCCAATACACAGTGACAGACAAGTACAGTTTTCATTGTCAATCGTTTTACCATTTTACTGTTAGATGATGTTAGTTCCTTTTTTCACTGCTCATTTTTTTGCATAGTCAACAATTCGGAATTGCCTGAAGTGTGACCAAGGTCCTGTCAGACCTGTAATTGACAGGTGAGTCGTCCCAAGTTTTACAGCTTGAATAACCCCATTTTAGGTGTAGACATTCGCTAGAATTGTCTTACTCTTGTTATAAAGTACTGTATGTACATTCACATGTGCCCTCCCCCTTGAAGTTGTTTATCTCTGAATGAAAAACTATTATCCGTACATACAGTTTATCAAAAATAGTGAGCAGTAATAATCTGTCATTTTTTTTCCTTTTCCTTGTCAGCGAAAAATGTTAAGACTTTTTTTCTCAATGTACTGTACCGTCATTAAATTCAGCTTTAGTCTCGGATCAAAAACACAAAATGGAGTAGACCACAGGACTTAGTTTGATTGTAATATTTACTTGTTCATGTTTACTTTGGGGGCGCCCGGTAGTCCAGTGGTTAGCACGTCGCTTCACAGTGCGGAGGTACCGGGTTCGATTCCAGCTCCGGCCTCCCTGTGTGGAGTGTGCATGTTCTCCCCGGGCCTGCGTGGGTTTTCTCCGGGTGCTCTGGTTTCCTCCCACATTCCAAAAACATGCGTGGCAGTCTGATTGAACACTCTAAATTGTCCCTAAGTGTGAGTGTGAGCGCGGATGTTTGTTCGTCTCTGTGTGCCCTGTGATTGGCTGGCAACCGATTCAGGGTGTCCCCCGCCTACTGCCCGGAGACAGCTGGGATAGGCTCCAGCACCCCCCGCGACCCTAGTGAGGATCAAGCGGTTCGGAAGATGAATGAATGAATGAATGTTTACTTTGGGCAGCACAGCGGGCGACAAGCTAGCACATCTGCCTCACAGTGCAGAGGTATAGGGTTCGAGTCTGGCCGAGACTTCCTGTGCGGAGTTTGCTCCCCGTGGATTTTCTCCGGGTACTCACACATTCTATAAACATGCATGGCAGGCTAGTGGCACCCTCTAAATTGTCCCTTGTCGTCTAAGCTTGCCCTGGGATTGGCGAGCAACCAGCTCCGGGGTGTACCCCGCCTACTTCCTGAAGACAGCTGGGATAGGCTCCAGCATGCCCGCGACCCGTGTGGCAATAAACAGATTAGCAAATGGATGGCTGTTTGCTCTGGAAATGTCCATTATTAAAGCAATGTTGGCAGCCCCAATCAGAAAAGTCACGGCGACCATCCTTAAATTTAAACGACTTCCTGTGTATGTCGTCGTGTTTTGTGGCGCCCCCTTTTGGTGAGGATTCGCACACGTCGCCCCCACTTGCCTCCATCCCAGCAGCAGAAGAGACAGGAGAGCTGGCGAGCAGCTGCCTGTATCTTATTCTCGACAATGGACAGCTGCTAGGCGGGCAACAGCGTGAGCAGCTCACTCCCCTCTTCACTCCAGTGAATCTCGGCTGGACCATGCAGTGTTGTCGGCTGTGGGTGGCCATATGCCTCCTCCTCAACGTCTCCTGTCGCTTCAGTTTGGCTGCCCGACACGGTAAGAGGAGCTCCTCTGCACACTCCTTAAACCCCCCACCACTCCCCCCGAGCTGATTCAACAGCAATATTCAGTCCCTACATCATAGTATGCACTTGCTGTATCAACATCATTATCGCTTGTGTAAATGATCAAGTAGCCTATATGAGTGCCTGTAATGAGTCCACTCACCATCTGATGCAAATCATGGCTTCTGGTCGGATGGATAATTTTGTTATCCAGAGGGAAGCAACGAGCAGGGAGATATGATAAGCCTAAAAAATAAAGTTTTGGAGTGACATCTTCCCTCGGAGGGCCGTTATGACAGTGAAACCACAAAATGATTACTTGGACACAACAAATTAATAGATTACTAGGTTTGAAATCAGTCAAGTCGATTATAAGAGTGTGTTCAATTATTGTTCAAGTGAGTGTAAACAGAGTAGAAAAATATCAATGTTATTTATCACACGTGACAATTTGACATTTTGGTACAGATTTTAGCAAGTTGACGCACATGATTTTTTCACAGGCCATATAAAATGAGCTGGTGGGCCGGATCTGGCCCTGGGCCTTGACTTTGATACCTGTGCATTACACGATGAGAATATTACACTGCTGTCTGTTCGAGTACAATGGTTCTCAAACTTTTTTATCCTCTAAATACCACCTAAAAAGTGTGTCTTGCTCTCAGTACCACTATCATGACCAGCATTAGAATACAGTTGTGTGGCAGGTGTAGTAGTCATCATCACCGAAACGAAGATTTTATTCCTAAATATAATTAATAGAATTGTAAGCCAATGAGATGCAGCTAGTGGATAATTAGTTAGACTCACAATTCCGAGGTTGGGGGTATTCCTGTGTAGCATTTGATGGTCTCCCCGTGCTTGAGTGGGTTTCTGTGGGAACTCCGACCTCATCCCACAAGCATGTTGGTTAATTGATGACTCTCGATTATCCTTAAGTGACAATGTGAGTGCTTGTTGTTTGGTTACCCATTACTGGCTCATAACAACGACATTAGTAACATTGATATCTATAACGTTGTTTTGAGTTGTAAACTCTCTACAGCCCAAACTTGAATGAACTGTTGAGCAGTCGACGGGATTCGGCAACTGTTTTCATGGGTGGCCAACTGCTGGCAAATAGTTTTGCAGTGATTCAAAATTTGAATAACTGATAAACGGCATCGGAATATCGCTGCTGTAACAGCCAATCAAGATGCACATGAAAGGAGAAAAGCGAGACACAGCTAGTTGGAGAGCCTCTGTCATTGAAATGCACAGTTGAAGCCAGTGACTGCGGCAATCGACCATTGCCAACAGTCTGAAAATAGTCACTATTTCTCCTCTTATTGTCTCAAAGGCAATCCGCGTCTTCCTTGACAATCGTCTCAGCATAGTATTTTTTCATGTGGAGTCGTTTCTCTTATCTTCTCATCCGGAAATTCGCTCCTCTGGAACATTGTAACCTATACATCTTATCTTTCAAATGATATTTTTAATCACTGACCACTAGTTGTAGTGATGTTATAGAGATGTTATCAGTCAAGTCTATACTGGCCTGTCAAGCGGGATCATGGTGGAGGAAATGAGGCCTAGAGCAGTCCATTGAAGAAAGAGTCAATATTGTGTGTGTTCACAGAGGGACAGTAATACTCACACGCTCGCCCATTTCCTTGAGCCACTGCGGTGGTGCAATCACAGTGATTCTGGCCTCACGTTCGGGTCCAAAGTTGAACTTGCTGGCTCACCTGCCACTCAGCAGGAGTACCATCCTTGCCTTGTGTGCTTCTCTTTCAGAATATTATGTGTGTATATATATATATATATATATATATATATATATCCTTCCAAAAATATGCATGGCAGGCTGATTGAACACTCTAAATTGTCCCTAGGTGTGAGTGTGAGCGTGGATGGTTGTACGTCTCTGTGTGCCCTGCGATTGGTTGGCAACCGATTCAGGGTGTCCCCCGCCTACTGCCAGGAGACAGCTTGGATGGGCTCCAGCACCCCCCGCGACCCTAGTGAGGATCAAGCGTTTAGGAAGATGAATGAATGAATGAATGAATGAATGAATATATAAATCCTCATCTCACCCCTCGGGTGGTGTCCGTCCCTCATTCAGCTCGGGTCCTCTACCAGAGGCCAGGAAGATTGAGGGTTCTGCGCAGTATCCTTGCTGTTCCCAGCACTGCACATTTCTGGACTGAGATGTCCGATGTTGTTCCCGGGATCTGTTGCAACCACTCATCTAGTTTGGGGGTCACTGCCCCGAGTGCTCCGACCACCACAGGCACGACTGTCACCTTTACCTTCCAGGCTCTCTCCAGCTCCTCTCTGAGCCATTGGTATTTCTCGAGTTTCTTGTGTTCCTTCTTTCTGATGTTTCCATCACTTGGGACCGCTACATCCACTACAACGGCTTTCCTCTGCCCTTTATCTATGATCACAATATCTGGTTGGTTCGCCATTACCATCTTGTTTGTCTGGATCTTAACGTCCGTGGTCTGAATCTCTTCCTTTCGCCACCTTATTATTCCTGCAGGGTATCTGATCACTTGTAGGGCATAGCTGTTTATTGCCCGGGTCTTATTCTTTCCATTGAGCTGGCTTCTTTGGACTTGCCTCACTCGCTGGAGGTATTTGGCCCTAGCCGCTTTCCTTGTTGCCAGTTCGAGGTTGCCATTGGCTTGTGGTATACCGAGGTACTTGTAGCTGTCCTCAATGTCTGCTATTGTTCCTTCAGGGAGTGAGACCCCTTCAGTGCGGACTACCTTTCCTCTCTTAGTCACCATCCGACTACATTTCTCAAGCCCGAATGACATCCCGATGTTGCTGCTGTAGATCCTGGTTGTGTGGATCAGGGAGTCTATGTCCCTTTCGCTCTTAGCATACAGCTTTATGTCATCCATGTAGAGGAGGTGACTGATCGTAGCTCCATTTCTGAGGCTGTATCCATAGCCTGTCTTGGTGATTACTTGGCTTAGGGGGTTCAGTCCTATGCAGAACAGCAGTGGGGAGAGTGCCTCACCTTGGTATATGCCACATTTGATGGACACTTGGGTAAGTGGCTTCAAGTGTGGTTTTCCACATCATCATCGAGTTTGCAACGAAGGCTCTTAGGGTCCTGTTCACCTCCAAGCATTCAGTGATCCATGTATGTGGCATTGAGTCATAGGCTTTCTTGTAATCAATCCAGGCTGTGCACAGGTTGATACGTCGGGACCTGCAGTCTTGTGCCACTGTTCTGTCAACCAGGAGCTGATGTTTGGCTCCTCTGTTATCTCTACCCATTTCTACCAATGCCTTTCTGTGCTTCGTTCATGTATTGATCCATGTGTGCACTTATCTTAGCCGCAATGATGCCTGACATAAGCTTCCATGTTGTGGAGAGACAGGTTATTGGCCGATAGTTGGATGGGACTGCATCCTTTGAGGGATCCTTCATGATCAGGATCGTTCGCCCTTCGGTTAGCCATCCTGGGTGAGTCCCTTCCCTCAGCAGCTGGTTCATTTGTGCTGCTAGGCGCTCATGGAGTGCTGTGAGTTTCTTTAGCCAGTAGGTGTGGACCATGTCCGGGCCAGGTGCTGTCCAGTTCTTTATATCTGAGACTCTTGTCTGCCACTGTTATGGTAACACTTTCTCTGGTTGTGTTGCGAACAGCCTGTTTATTTGTCTGTCCTCATTCTCTTTCGTGTACCGCTTTAGGCGGCTGGACAAGGCTTGGAGCCTTTGTTTGGCAGTTTCGAGTGCTTCAGTTATGGTCATCTGGATGTACCTCTCGGGTATCGGCCTTTTCATCACACCTCTCTCTCTGTCAATTGACTCACATCTTTCCGAGCCGCCTTGATCTTAGCCTCCAACCGTCTTCTCCATGGTGGGTAACATATCCCATGGTTGCCCTTATAGCCAAGCATCTCAAGGATCACAGATGGTGAAGCGTATATCAGCTCATTGGTTTCCGTGATCATTACGGGAGGGATCGTCCTCAGTGCTGCATTCACACTTTCCATGAGACTTTCAGGTGGTACTTCACATAGCCGTTGTAATCGGTTTCTAGGTTGCCCAGCTTTCCTTCTCGCCATGATCTTAGCTATCAGGTCAGTTGCTGCCTCGCTCAGCATTTCATTCATTGGGCCTTACCTCCCAATCTCTGGTATGACCTCCTCCTCTGATCTGCCAGCCTGGGACACTTCACCATGGAACCTGCATTGTACCTCATCAAGCTCAAGTTGTGACAGCAGTTGCCGTTTGTGGATGTTGGAACACTGAGTTACTAGTTGTTTCGTGGTCAACCGTGACTGGTTTCGAAGTAACCATTTAACCCACATTCTCTGACTAGGGTTGCTTGAGTAATAGCATTCCAACAGAGCCATGTTATCGCATCTCGCCCATCCCCGCTTTGTTCCAGTAGCCAATTTCTCATCAAGGTGCTCTGGTTCTGGACGCAGACCTTGTTTGGCCTGGCGACGTCTGAGCCGGCATGTCATGTCTCTCATCATTGTATGAGGTAGGCATTAGCGTGAAGGATCTTGCCCAAGGACCCACCCTGGATGGTGTTATGTGCTCATTTTTTGCCCCAAGCGGGATTCGAACCACCGTCTCCCATATGCCAAACCGATGCCTTACCAACTGAGCTATCCAGCCGCTATTCATTCATCCATCTTCCTGGAGCCCATCCCAGCTGTCTCCGGGCAGTAGGCGGGGGACACCCTGAATCGGTTGCCAGCCAATCGCAGGGCACACAGAGACAAACAACCATTCGCACTCACATTCACACCTAGGGACAATTTAGAGTGTTCAATCAGCCTGCCATGCATATTTTTGGAATGTGGGAGGAAACCGGAGCACCCGGAGAAAACCCACGCAGGCCCGGGGAGAACATGCAAACTCCACACAGGGAGGCCGGAGCTGGAATCGAACGCGGTACCTCTGCACTGTGAAGCCGACGTGCTAACCACTGGACTACCGGGCCACCTCCAGCCGCTATAAATAAATAAATAAATAAAATTATATATATATATATATATATATATATATATATATATTATACTATAAGTACAAACAATGTTCTATTGTTCTATTTTGCCAATCGACAAATAAAGTTATCTCAAGACACTATACATGGTCAAGAAACACACTCTTCATTCAATACAGAAAATCAACTGAACCCTTCATGAACAAGCATTTGGCAGCACAATTGTCATGATTTTGTTTGTGACCAACAGGTGGCACTGTAGGGCTCCCCCTGCACCTGGACACCTGTTGGTTGTTATTATTATTTAGTAGTTATTAGTAGTACAAAAGGGCTCCCTCCAGACCACTCATTGTCGGGTCATTGTTTGTTGCTGTCACGTTTGTTTCAGTCATGTTTTGGTCACTGTTATGTTTCAGCTTCATGTTTTTTGTTTCATACTTTGGACTTGGTTTGTTTTGGTTTTAGTTTTCACTCTGTTTAATACAATTTGTCAAGTACACCCTGCTCCTCTCTTGCCTGCTTTTGGGGGTCCACCACCACCTCGCAACGTGACAACAATCAAGGAAAAAAAACACTCAAAGGAAGAAACCTTGAATAGAATGCAAACTCAGTTGGGCAATGGAAAAGTAATCATGTTCAATGGCTCTTTCTGGGCCCATTCTACCACCCAGAATTTTTTTGTTGAACTTGAACCTGCACACCACTGAAACCATTACCTCCTTTTAGGGAATCGTTTCAAGGGTCTTGCAGTGTATGACATTTCATCATGTTTTTGGTACATGTTCAAGTTAACATTTCGTTGCTCAATTTTTGTGAAAATTTTCCTTTCAGAAGCCCAACGAGATTCCTGTAATTTCTCTAGCTGTGTGGCCCGAGTCAAGTGGGTGGGTTGGGTGGTGTTGCATGTGTGGGTGGCTCCTTGTACGTTTCCAGGGGTGCCCAAACGTTTTGGACCGAAGATCGACTTTTCGATCAACCAACCTCCCGCGATCGACCCGTTACCGCCCACGCACATACACACGCATGGCATAATGAACAACAGCCGGGCACGGAGGCATACGACGCATTTTTGCAGCCTGTTAACTATCGTTGCGCACATGTGCCGTTTTAAAGTACTGTCCTTCACTCTGCCCTCTAGATTCCTATTCTTCGCGCGTGCCCTCGGTGAATTGTACACGGAACAAACTCTGAATGAGAATAATGACGATAAAAGATAGAGCGCAACAGCTCATACACAAGCTGCAATTGCAGACTGCTGAGCACTAACAATGTCCGGTGACAGATCACGCAACCACCATAGGTTAATGATTTACCTTAATGATTTATTTTATTGTATTTTTTAAATACTTTTTGTCAAAATGAGACTGATAGAATGATTAATTAGGGTGCAGTTTACATGAATAAAAAAAATATTACTAACATGCACAAAGACACACAAATGGTTGTTTGTTTTTCTCCTCGACACCCCTCACGATCGACTTGGGACCAGTCCACAATCTACCGGTCGATCGCGATCGACGTGATGGGCACCCGTGGGCCTTTAGCCACAGTCATTTAGCCATTCAGCGGCAATTGTTGCATCTCTTTTCTCATGTCAGTGTGATGTTTTTGTACTCCACACGGTATCCTGAAGAACCAACTGACTCTCTTGGAATGAAAATTATATTTTCCCAAATCTCTTAATTAACTCAGCTGATTCACCCCTGCCTCCCGGGAAATCATCACACATTACACACAGCATCATGATAGAACTTTAATGAAGTCGAACAGGTATGAATAATGAGAACAGAGCGGGTGGCCTCCCATCTGCTGCTGTTTACCTCCTCGCAAAATTTAGAAAGCTCAAGTGGAGAAAACACACGTTTACTAAGGTTAAAATCCACCCTAGCTCTGTCTTTTTATTTTTTATTTCATTTTATTTATTCACTTCTTTATTTATTTGGGGGTGGGCCAAGGGGGGGTCTACACTGAATTCAGTCCGTTCCTTGTTTACAGGTTGCTTATTTGCGAAGAAGCTTTGTACCAGAGATGAGCTGTGCAGCGATGGTGAGTTTGTACATCGGCCGTCAGTTTGGAGTTTTACAACCTGATGCTTCTTTCTAGTCATAACCATTTGCAATATCCCTCAAACCATAATGAGCCTACGGTTTTCTTCTAACTTAATGACATGTCATTTCAACTCAGCATGAACCTGTGGCTTTCATGGCTGCATTTTTAAAGCTTCCTACTTGCACTAGGTTTCAGGGTGCAATTGACGAGTGTAAAGCTCGACTAAATAGATCAGTGCAACGTGAACATCGTCTCCACCGTCAGCGGCTATCCGCCAATTGCAGTCTGTGGAAGCTGTTACTATGGTGACAGTGACATCACCTGCCTGACGACTGTGTTCTTTCCTTGTGGGTGTGTGCGTGTGTCTGCGTGCTTGTTTTGATCAGAGATAGAGGGAGTAGAGGTGCGATGAGTCATTGGCGCACACGTACGCACGCCGAGTCATATTACCTCTGCAGTGCATGTTGATGCGCGTGTGAAAGTGCAGTCAACTCATTGGCAGTAAAGTCACATCACAAGAAGCAGCAGTTTGGCAGACATTGAGTCATCCTTCTAAAAGGAGACTTCATACCCTGGTGAAGTTTACGGTCAAAATAAACATAAAACAAAGAGACCTACATCTGTATTTAAAACAACCACAGAGCAATAATATGTTCTACAACGAGTTAGGTATGACACAGCTTCTTATGTACCGGTAATCTCCTGCATTCCCTTGCAGATGGTTTGTTTGGACAGTGCTGGGCTCCTCACCACGATCCGGTCCAGTATTTGGTTTCTCTTCCTGCTCTGCATAAGCTGCAGGAGGTTCTTAAAGACCTGATGGCTCAAGGTGAGTCTCGTCAACAACTTTCATTGCAAAAAATGCAGATATCACCCTTAAAACCCGTGCGGGCCGAGCAGGCATGACCTGGAGGGATGGGATCACCCAGGCGACAATCGGACGAGAGTTGAGTCACATTCCCTCAATTAGGTCCTCACAGCTTCACCAGCGCAATCAGTAAGAAATGTCACACCAGCAGTCTGCCAACGAAGATCGTATAAAGGAGCCTTTTAAAATCCTTGTATTCACTCCCGTGTTTCCAGGCTGCTCAGTCAGCGAAGGTTTCCGAGACCAGAAGAGGCAGGCGACCCGCAAAAAATACAACAGCACATAGACTACCAGGTACTCGACCCCTCTTCGTCCTCGATACATGGGCAGATGCCCCTGCCGGAGCCGTACATTTACCAACAGGTAGCGAAGTAGAAGTGACCGCATGAAATGTGAGCTGTTGTGTTGCAGGAGTGCACTTGCAGCAGGAGTTGGGCCATCAAATGCAGATGCATCAAATCCAGAATAAAATCACATATTATTAAAAGACATCGCAAAAGATTGATACTCTCATTGTCTCCACAGCTCTTTCTTCTTCAGCATTTTCTTCTCATTTTAGCATCTTTGCAACATTCGCTTCCAGTTTGTTTGAGAAGTGATTTTCCGATTTGTGGGTCTTTGAATCTTCTGAGGGCCAAAGGCAAAGCTTAAAAGTACAGATGAAACAGTATTCTCCGTCAGGGTGCCATTTTGGAACAGGGCAAATTTACATCTGCCCTGCTGCTACCAGTTGAGTCTGTTGTGCCCTTGCATTTTTGGGTTCCTCAATGAAGCCAATATATGAGAAGGATCACGTGACAGTATCGACAGTCCTGTATGTCTGTTTGGGTATTATTGCTAATAGTTATAAAATCTTATTTTGTTTGAAGTGTACTTTTCTTTCCTGTCAAAGCACTTTATTAAACACATTTTAAAAAGGTGCTACATACATGAACTTGGTTATTATTATTTTCAGGATGAGGCAGAACGATCCCTCAACTCCCTGGAAGAAAATCCAACCTCCCCATTCGTCCGCTACTCGTCTCCTCGCACCGGATCCAGAGGAAAGGCTCTGGAGAGAGACAAGCAACTTCTCCGGAACTTGGTGTCCTATTACCTCACCTTTCCACCCTCCTCTTACTCCTCCTCCTCCTCCACTGTCCAGCCTGCTTCCCGTTACAGGGGGGCACCTGCGGAATCTTTTGCATTAGCCTCCTCCTTGCCAGAGCTTGACTTCCCGCGAGACTATGACCAAGACTACATTTCCCAAATCGAAGGTATTAGCAAGCAGCCGCTGAGCAACGTGGTGCCGAAGTATGATGCTCTCGCAGGATTAGACGGTGAGAAATGTCCAATGGATAGATCCTTTTGTCCAAATAATGTGATGCAGGTCAACAAGGTCATACTGTCGTTGGGTGAAAATAAAAGAAACACAAGAAATTAGACAGAGGTGGTACAAGGTACTAAGACACCGTAAAAGTGGCAAAAGTATAACCACAGCTCATTAATATTAATATAATAGAAAAGTACAGACTCTGAAATGTTGAGTACTAAAGCAATTAGGAAATATGATTTTTTTTCATTTCCTGTCAGTTATATACAATACCAGTTTTGATCACGCTTTAAAAATAACTTCTCTGCAGACAAAATACTTTGTCCTCTTTTTCTCCTGCGTATTGATCGTATCTTACTTTGCTAACGTTGTGGACGAACTAACAAAAATGAGAACCTTTTTCTCTAACTCTGTTGCCATCATTGTTAATACAGTATCCTCTGGTTCACATTTCTCCATGATGTTGCAACTGTCCCTGCACATCCGCAACCATATTTGGAAAACTTCTAAAATAAGGTTGTCTAACACTTATTGAGTCATGGCACATATTTCACATTGGTTAATTTTTTTTTTTTTAATCTCACGGCACACAATTTCGCAAAACGATTCACAATAAGTGGATTCACATGTTAATTGTGTACCTTCTGTCATCTCCTGGAAGAATATTTGCTTGTTGCTACAGTGTACTGTACAATGTACAACACTATACAAAAATACTTTTTGTTCGAAAAATTTTCTTCCAAACAACTGACAATAAAAATAGATAATTTCTCGCAGCACACCTAGGATAAAATGATGAATAATATTCGGCGTAATGTTGAATTGTTTTGCAGCGCGTTCTGTGCAGCGTCTGACTCAGTTGCTGGATCACTATGGCCTGGAAGTCCAAGATTTGTCCCCTGAGCAGAGAGACAAACTGCCAGCTTTGCTCAAGCAGCTTCAGCTCGAAAGCTCCTTCAGCCACAAAGCAACCAAAGGTCTCCGCATCACGCTTCTCACATTTCAATGCAAACTGTCATACTTCAGCGAGGATGCACGATGGATGGGAATACTGATGCACACTCACATTTGCCAAGTGTTGCTACTCACACGGTTTGAATGCGCATTGAGTTCAACAAATCATCGCTAATCTTGTCATGTGTTCACCTTCCAGAAAACTCTGGGAAAAATGTCAGCACCGGAAAGAAGGTTAGCATGAGGCATGTCATTAGCACAGCAGCATTCTGGACTATTTACTTCTGTCTAGCAATCGCTTAACGCTCAGGCCTTGTAGGATTTTGAATACCCTTTACAGCTTGTTTGTGGCCATTTTCGTCCACATACATTTGCAGTCAAATTAATTAACGTTATTGATTTTTTCCCCCCTTTTTCTTGCTGCATGACGTTTTTATCTAAATTAAGTTCTTGTCATTAAGATAAAATATCAATTAATGTTGTTTTTTTATCATTTAAACCCGGAGAACCCAAGAACCCTTTTCTTGTGATGAATTTGATGAATTTTACATTCAATGACTGCTATATGTTCACTGAACACCAAAATATGTTTTCAAATATTTAATGCCTTAATCCAAATTTTGTATTACGGCCAAATTTGACCCCGTGGGTTCTCCAGGGTTAAGTTCAGGTTGTTGGCAAAATGCAGAGTTTATTTAAAAAAAAAACAAACTTAAAAATAACATTTTTGTATGCTCTATATTCTCATCTTTTTTTAATATTAAAATTATGATACCCTTTTTCTGCAACAAGCAGAGGTGAGCTTCCGCTTCTTAGATTACAATGGAACTTGTCACGTTTCGCGTGATGGTAGTTGTAGGACCCCCAAAAAGCAGGGAGGAGCAGGGTGGATTGACCAAAATGTATTTAACAAAAAATACACACAGGAGTACAATGGGAAAAACACTAACTCGAAGTACTAAAAAAAAATGCCTGGAAATCACAAGGAACAAACAAAACTAAGACAGTAAACAAAACATGACAGGAGCACATGTATGCTCACATACTCACAGCTCACAATGACCCAACAAACACTGGCAGAAACTCCCGGAACTAAATACAAGCTAAGTGACGAGACAATGAGAAACACCTGGACAACACACAAAGGGTTGAGGGAGCTAATTGGTTACACAGAAGGAACACTGATAACGAGAACAGGTGGCGAAAAAAGGGCACATGGGGAATCAAAACCGAACATAACCAGATCGAAACGTAACAGAACTCCTCAGTTTTTTAAATCAACATTGCATCATTCGTCCGCCTTGATAGTTAGCATGTGCACCAGGGTTTAGGACTGGCTAGCACTAAGGGCCAGGACTTTATTTTTTTTCTATTTTAACAGCCAGTATGTGAACCCAGTACTTCGGGCTGTCTTGGGAATGTCTGGGATTTTTTTTTTTCTCGAATGCCTTGTCGTGGTTTTGTGAAGCCTCATTTTAAAAATACTGTACCTATAAGACATACTGTATTTATTTTCCCCTTACAGGGACTTTAATTTGCTGAACAAGTTCACTTTTCCCCACTACATATTTAAGTGTGAAAGTGACAGTAGTACATTATATTCATCAGATCACAGAGGGTGTTATGGAGCACAAAATGGCTGCCCCAGACGGTCTGCCAATCATAAAGTCTTCCAAACCAGTGGAGGTCCAAAAGGATACTCACTTTGCAATGGTGGGCAAACTGGAAAAGAACATACCCGAAAAGTATGACTACACTGTCACCAACAATAGTTTATATCAACGAGCACTTGGGAATTCTTTCCTTAACGAATGCTCTCTTCTTCCCTTTTGCCAGAGTGTTCGCTCCAGTGAGAACCTACGAGACCAAACCAAACTTAATGAACCTGTCGGGGAAAGAAGGTTAATATTGAATCAGTTTGGGGAGATTGCCATAGTTATGTATTCGTAATAGCTAAGTCACAAAGTTTTAGTGTTACAAAGCTGTTGTAAGTCTGCACATGGTCAGTTCCAGATAAGAGCATCCTGGAGCCTGAGACAAGCACGAAGATTCTGCAGAACAGCGACGGCCAGGTGACAGCAAGAAACAAACGTATTGGTGACGAAGAGAAAGAGAGCTCAATAGAGAAGGGGGAGATTATTTATTCATCCAGTGAGCGAAATTAAATAGTCACGCACTCAATATTCACAAATATCGACTCGTAATAATAATACAGGAAGTCTTAGACAAGCTGGGAGCAATCCGGAACTGTTGCAAATAGCAGTCAGTGTGAACATAAAACCTTCACGCTTCCTCTAGAAATGACGTAAAACATGTCAGGAAAAGCCGACTTCAACATCTGAACTTTATTTGCGGTTAATCGGAGGCCCATTAAAATGTGGCAGTTGTGTGCTTCCTCCTATTTAACATGAGTTTAGATGTGAGTTCTTAATTCTGAACACAGCCACATCCCCAATTGTGCTCTTGTGCAACCACATCACTCAGTAGTTTATTTTGACTTAGCCTCTCGAAAAGAAAAAAGAACAGCCCTGATCTCCTCCAGTCATTTGCAGTTGTTAAGCGCGCCTCTTAAAAGTTGTTTTTTTAGGTTCAGAAGCGGAATTCCTGTCATCTGTGTGTATCTGTAATCCTAAAAGGGACTAAATAAGTGAGTGACACCAAAACAATCCAAATATTAGCTGGCAATGAAATACAACAGGGAAAAGAAAAGCTTGATGGGTAGCATAGATGCATCACAGTCAAGAGATCTGGGTTCAAATCTGTCTTTTCTCCAGCTAATTGAGGACTCAGATTCAACCATATTTGGAAATGTGAGTGTGAGTGGTTGTTTGGAGAGCAGTCAATGGTGCCACTCTTGCTTGAAGTCATCCGAGTTAACCTCCAGTTAACCGCAAATGAGAACAAGCAGTATAATTGGTGGTATTTTTAAAATTTTTCTCTGTGCCCTTCCTTAGCGAGTGAAGAATGATGGCAAAGTGTTGCCCCTGGCTACCCGAGTCCAGCCTGACTCTCGCTGGCTTTCCTCTACCCTGGTGGCTTTGGCTTGCATCGGTGGCATCCTGGTGGCGGGCCTAAGCGTCACCTGCTTGCGTCGCCACGCCCAGCGAATGGCGGCCAAGAAGCTGGGCCTCGGGGCTGAGGGTGGAAGCTTCAGTCACCAGGAGTACCAGGTGAGGAAGACTGTGAGTGTTGAAACACACACACACAAAAAAAACCAAAGTGAAATTGTCAACTTATATGTGATTTTGAATGCTTTCTGGTATTCTTGTTTTCAGCCTTTAGTAGCACAATATGATTTGATACAATGTGAATGTTCATAGATTTGATTTGTAAATTAGTGGGACCTTGGCTGAATCAAGGGTGAAAAGTGAGTAAAAGCAGAACCGAATTAACAACATGCATAACTGGCTCACCAGGACCTGTGTCGCCAGCATATGACATCCAAGGGTGCCTTCGGACGCCTGGAAGCCGCCGCCCTGGGCGCCGTCGGGGGGCCGAGCGGAGGAGGAGCAGCGGCTGGGGCCGGGAGAGGGCCCGGAGCAGTTGGGGGCGCCGACTCAAGAGTGAGCAGCATGTCGTCCCAGTTCAGCGACGGAGCCCAGCCCAGTCCCAGCTCCCACAGCAGCACGCCGTCATGGTGCGAGGAGCCTGCACAGGCCAACCTGGACATTTCCACCGGCCACATGATTCTGGTACGCTTTAAAAGGGCATCCTTGTGTTCCTCGAAATCAAAGCTCTGTCTAATAATCAGCTTACCGGTGATGGATCTGTAACTACACTGCTGACAAAAAAAGTTTGCAAAATTGGACTTTTGGGTTCTAGAATGAGCCTAAAATACCCTTTACATGTGAATTTGTTTGCAGAGGTGGGCATTTACACCATGTCTTCAGTGACGGACTCGTGGACCTTCCTTTTGTGTAAAGTTGTTCAAACTGTTGCTAAATCAATAGAGCTGTGTGCTGCAACCCAGGTTTATAATTACGGTTCTAAAATAGGAGTGTCAAAATTGAGCAATGAAGGAAGCGAATTAAAACAGCAGTGACGCAGTGACGGACTGGGGTAGTCTGAAATCATGATTACAGAGGATGAGGGACCTCTGGGTCCACCGCTGTTTGAATGACGGAAGTTCACTGATGCATCCACCTCTGCTTATTTTGATCTTCGCTATACTTTTGAAGGCACATATCCAACTGTTGAATGTTTCACTACTTTTTGCACAACTTGCTGTTCCCTATCAAGGAGCTGAATGGCAAAATATTTGTTTTTTCCCCCCCAATAAGGATATCCACGTCTCCACCTTTCTGTGACTCTTCCGGTCTGAGAGTGTCCATGTTGCAGGCTGTTGATGACACTATAATCCCAGTTGCCGCTCCCTGTTTAAAGCTTCATACTGGACCATTTAAATACCAATTCTAAATGAACCAGGACATTTATTGATCCAATCATGGATCCAACAACTCTTTTAAATGTTGACTTTCAGCTCCTTGTTAGAGTCCAGCTAGTTTTGCAAAAAGTACTGACGCATTGAACAGTTTGTTCCGAGAAGGGTTATGGAGCATTTCAAATTCATCCCGATATGTAACCCCGACGCTCCGTATTCCAAACTTTTTGCGAGTATTCTAAGTTATATGAGAGACACGAACTGTTGTGATGTCATTTTTAAAAAGGCATACATGGAGGACCACCTGAGCAACAAAGACCGTCTGTTGAAGGAGTGGGAGCTTTTGTGTTCCTACCAGGCAGAGCCCAGCAGCGTTACTGTGGCTCAGAGCGAGCTGAACACCAAAAAGAACCGCTTTCACCACTCGCTGCCCTGTGAGCCCCAGCAACAGTTTTTGGATTATCACACTGCTATGTGCAGCATGTCAGAAATACTTCCTATGTTGGTTCTCCTAGATGATCATACCAGGGTGAAGCTTAAACCAGAGATCAACCCTTCTCGGTCCGACTACATCAACGCCAGCACCATCGTGAGCCTCTACTTTGAGTTCTACACTATACATATAAAATTAGAATCATTCGGATTTCAGGTGAGACTGAAAACGTTTACAGAGGGTCACCTCGAAAGTTTATAGTACATCCTGAAATTTCACCCGAAAGCCAAATAAACTTAATTTTTTTGTGAGTAGAGAATATCATCATTGCAGCTGGTTCCCATGGAAACTTGCCCATCACCTCATCCTCTCCCTCCCTGGTTTTAGATTGAACATGACCCTCGGTTGCCGGCCTATATCGCCACCCAGGGACCCCTGTCCCACACCATCTCTGACTTCTGGCAGGTCAGCGACACACTTTGCTTGCATTTGACATACAGTACGTTGAGCTGAGTTCATCATCGATGGTTGAAATACTGTATGGTTGAATGTTAGGCCGATGTAAAATGCAACAAGCCAATTATGGAAAAGTAGTAGAAAATGCAGAGGTTCGTTTTCAAATGTAGGGTTAAAAAATGTCAGAAAAGGAAATAATCAATCACAAATATCTAAAAAGTCGACTTCAGTATCAAAATATCTGTACTTGGTGTTATGTTATCCCACCACTGTGTGCATGTGACGTGTTGGCAGATGGTGTGGGAGACGGGCTGCACGGTGATCGTCATGATGACAGCTCTGGTGGAGGAGGGAGAGAAACAATGTGACCGCTACTGGCCAGATGAAGGTTCCTCGCTCTACCATATTTATGAGGTGTGCTCAGCGCTTATATCCTCATCGTCACACATGCTATGTGATGTAATTGTTCTTTCACTGTCTCCATCTGCCAGATGCAGAAGAACAGATACTCCTGTAAAAAAAAAATAATAATAATAAAAAAAATCTGTGCACATATGTACAGTAATTAGGTATTTGTACTTGTTTACGCCTTACGACTGCTATCTATCTGCAGGTGAACCTGGTGTCTGAGCACATCTGGTGCAACGACTTCCTGGTGCGGAGCTTCTACCTGAAAAATGTTCAGACGCAAGAGACCCGAACCCTGACTCAGTTCCACTTCCTCAGTTGGCCTGCTAATGGGATCCCCGCCTCCACACGCCCTCTACTGGACTTCCGCAGGTACAACCCCAGAGAGAGCAAAAAGACTGACATTGAGACAGCAACGAAAAATATTAATCTTAAACCAACAACAATGTGGTGAAGAAAACATTCATGTGTCCCGCACCCTCCTCGTCATGCCAGTGGTTTGTTGTTGAACATATCTGTCTGTGTCATTCTTGTGGTTTGCAGCTAGTAGTCTGAGTCCAGTTGCATAGTCACAAAAATGATCATGGACTGATGTGGCTGCAGCAAGAGGCCCATCACTCAAACGTAAACCTTAGTTGACTTTGACCTTGCAGACTTTCACAATGGGCAACATTTTGCCTCTTGTCTCTCCCCAGGAAGGTGAATAAATGCTACCGAGGACGCGCATGCCCTATCATCATCCACTGCAGGTTTGATATGATGTTCATTTCAACATTTTCTCAATTTTCTACACGGTGATAGAAAAGTAACTCTTATTGTTTTAATATACTGTACTTATATATCATGTATTTATTTTAATGGTGGGTATTTTCTTTTTTGTGTGAGTGTTTGCTTGCGTTTCTCAACCTTTAATGAAGCCAAAACACGTTAAAGAACGAATGGAAACCTAAGAGACAACTAATAGGCCCGAGGGAATAGTTATAATTAGCAAGTACTGCATTTTAAAGTAGGGAGTTGCTTTTCATTCACCGTGTGTACATTGAGGATGTGCATGTACGCAAAGGTGTTGGTGAAAGTCACTAAATGCTGTGAACTGATGGTTTTCTTGTTTTGTCATTTTCTCCATAGTAACGGAACAGGTCGGACTGGGACTTACATCTTGATCGACATGGTTCTAAATCGAATGGCTAAAGGTGAGTTTTGAATTTTGAAAGGCTTGGCCTAGTTAAAAGTGACAAGAGCGACATTCGTTTTTTTGTTTTTTGTTTTCCTTCCTCAGGTGTGAAGGAAATGGACATCGCTGCGACTCTGGAGCACATTCGTGACCAGAGGCCTGGAATGGTTCGCACGAAGGTGAACATTTGTGTTAAAGACTTATTTTGCAAATAAGATCTAAATAGACAGAGGAAATAATGTGACGATGTTGCCTGTTTTGTTCGGGTTTCCTCTTTTCAGGACCAGTTTGAATTTGCCCTGACTGCTGTGGCTGAGGAGGTGAATGCCGTCCTGAAAGCGCAGCCTCAGTAAAGTGGTACCAAATGTCTGTCTAATGACCTCTAACCTCCTTTTCTCTCTTGATTGCCTTTTGCCTTGAAAGTTAACAGTGATGTCTCACCATGAAAAATAAAGCACTCTGTAAATGTATCCTTTGGGAAGGATTTGTACAGGCTTACAGCCATAACCCACGTTTAATTGTGTGGGATGTATTTGCCATATATAAAAACATATCTGCAATTACACCATAAGTTAACATTGAGGTATCCGCTGTACCTGCACAAATCCATCCTGAAGATGCTGTGATGGTCTTCTTGTGGGAGCCTCATGTATTGGTCTGTTGTAAATTGTGCTGTTTCATACATCATGTTTTTGTCTCAGGAAGTGTATGTTGGAAACAGAGAAGCTTGGTAAAATGCATAATGTCATATGATTTACTCCTAAAGTACAAGATAAGAGAAGAGTTGATACTGGTCTGTGATCATTGATATCCATCTGACAGTAAACTTCCCACCCATGACACCTGCAGAAACCTTTTCTGTGTGCCATTGAATTGGTTGTATTGTCGTATACCTCATGCAATTTTGAAAATGAAAAAAAAAGAGAAATTACATTTAATGAGAAGATATTTTATAACTGTGGAATTATAAATAAATATTTTCGTGTTGAAGTGCTGCAAACAGATAGTTTTTCTTTTTCTGTGTGCTTCAACAACGCAGAAGGGCCACTCTTGGCTGGGGATGTTTAACATTAGAATATAGTTATGACATGTTTAAACTCAAGTGCCTAAAAAAATTAATCTGTGATAGAATGTATGTGTGTGTGTGTGTGTGTGTATTACACACACACACACACACACACACAATTTTCTTTTGTAAAATAGAGCCAGGAATAACCCAGAACGAAAAATAAAAAAGAAATTGTGAGCGTTTGAATTAAAGCGGAACTATGAATGATTGACTTGTATCACATCGGTGTTTTTACTCACCCGCACACAACGGATCGAGAAGCAGTTGCGTCCGGAGATAATGTTTATTCGTTAAAACGGACTTTATTTTAAAACTTTTACGTCTCATTTTTTAGAAGCTGCTGTAATCAATACGGTGGTAATTTTGCGAATGTGATAGAAAAGTGTCGCAGCGAACGAAAAAGAAATAGCAACTGGTTAGCTAAACTCACAATCAGACAAAGTGTGTTTTAAGTTGTCATTTTGTTTTTTTTCTTAATTGAAATAGCGTTAGTTTTGCCTGCCACGGCCCGGAACTGTGAGTATGCCTTTACTATCTGGAACCAGGAGAACGTGTTTTCTGTGTTATTGTGACAAATGAGCTGAGATGGCCTGTTTGCAGAAGTGTATTGTGTCACAGCTTCATGTTTTAATGTCTTATTAGAAATAGTCTTCATTCTTGTCAGATTTTACATGCCAACTTTGATGATAAATAACTTGAATTGAAACACCCTGCTCATAGTGGTTGTTTCTTGACGTTTAAAATAATGTCATCTCTGACTTGCAACCTGTGAGCACACCAGTCGATCGGGATGGAGACCACCGGAGCACCCAATGATGGTCTCCTTCAGCATCCATGGCTTCCTGTCGCCATTGATGGTTGCCAACTTCTTGCTAAGAGCTGCTTTGGCGAGACAAGTTACCACATCCTGCTGACTGACCTGCACTGCGTGTGGGAGGAGACCATGCACTCTGCAGCCATCCAGAGCCGCACTCAGGTGCACAGATTCAAAAAAATGTTTTTATTCTCACAAGGCACCTCATTTTATCAAGAGGTGTACGCTCCAGACACACTTCTGATTGTGAACGTCTGCAACATAGAGAGGCCATATAATTAAAAAAAAAAATTAATAGTTTTAGCTCATTCACATGCTTAAACACATTGAAATAAACTTATAAAGTAGACTTTCAAAATACACTGGAAACATTTTAACATAAATACATTGCCACCATAAAATATATTGTCATTTCAGTAGCATCTGTACATGCATATACAGTATCTGGTTGGGTGACATGACATTGGCAAGTCTTGAGTTTGTGTGACTCTTGTGTGGGACTCTTGCTTGCACAGTTCTTCAAATAAGAGGCTGATTGTGTTTGCTCCAAGCTGTTTGTTTGTCTCTCCCAATTGATGACTGATGCATGAAACAAAAGTGACGCAAATATTGTATATTTAAACCAAAAAGTTCAACCAAACATGATTACACAGGTCTTCTAATCTTACCGTACTCCCCTTACAGGAGCTTAATCTGGGGTTGTACTTTTTGACCTCCCACTTGCTTTTGTTTGTTTGTTTTTTTTCTCTTTTCATCTGCAAAAGTGGCACGTGTAAAAGGCGAGATGGCCAACTCTCGTTCTGTATCCCTCGGTTGGGCGTTGTTTTTTTTTGGACAGTGTGGAACAAAATGGAAATTGTGTTCCACCTTGTGGTACAATGACAGTAAAGAGATTCTGATTCTAATTATTGCTAACACATCATTTAAACCACCATTGACGTGCATAAGGAAATAAGCATTTATTTTACGATCATAATAAACTTTGACACACGCACTCAGCAGTTAAACATTCAAGCAGGATACAACAATACTCGTGTGCATCTTTGCCCTGCTCCGTGGTAAAAATAGAGTTTAATTGGGTACCATCTCTGCTTCTTCTATTACGCTGAATGTCTTCTGGTAGAGCACAGTGCTGCCCAGCATGTTGCGGCACCAAGTGACTCTACACTAAAGCCGTGCAACTTCAAACTTACCTGAATATGGTTAAACGCATAAAAAATGAGAAGTTATGAATTTGCAATATAGTGGCGGGGCACAAAAGGTGAACCGCGATGTCGTAATGAGAGAATATTCTTTTCATCTTACAAACATGTGGTTGTTTGCCAAACGGTTGTGCCAGGAGCTGAATAAGCGTCTGCAAGCCCCCGTGAAAGCCTTCTTCTCGCACCTGTGCGAGGTGGTTCGGCCCCATCTGTCAGGCAGCAGGCAGCCACCCGAAGGTGAAGCCAACATCTCTGTGATGTGGCTGGATGGAGGCAACTTGAGCTTGAGGCTCAAGAGCAAGCTTGCAGGGCTGCCTTTACATTGGGAGTTTCGCTGCACCCCCGCTCCAGTCACCGTGGTATGCTTGGATTTGATTTAATTTCTTATTTTGTTGAGGGATCAGTCTTACCTGATCGAATAATAGTGGCCGTCTTTAAAAGTAAATCTTCGTCTGCTAGGTGTGTCTTCATTTGGTGCAGCCATTGTTGTCCATGAGCCACACGCTGCAGCAGGAGGTGGAGCAGCTGGAAGGCTTGTTAGTCAGCAAGGATGCCGAGATTCAGGACTACAAGGAGAATGGAGCCACACTCAGCAGAGGTACAACACACAGCTCATTCATGTGGTACACACATGTATATTATTCATTTTTGTCATTCGTTTCTGCATGTTGCTCTTGTTTTCTGTATTCTGCATGGACCAGGGATAGGCAACTTAAATGTTGGAGGAGACCACAATTTCTCATCAATGCTATTGTAGGAGCACATAGACCATGCACTTCCGAATACGAGCAAAATGTATGCTCTCAACACCATATATTTCATTGAGGATAATACATTATTTTCAATGCATGTATGAAAGATCCACTATTCTCACCCAACAACAAAGAGTTTGACGCAAACAACAAGATAATAACAGACACTACATTTTCCAGCATGCCTCACAACCCCAACAGGTGTGGCTGCTTAACCCACTTGATTGAAGCAAGGAGGGCTGGGTATAAAAGAGATATATAAGAGAAATATAGGAGCTGAAGGGGAGGCAGAAAAGAAAGGAAACGGACTGGAAAGAGCCAGGAGGAGAAGCCCATGCAACGTGTAGAAAAGTTGGTTTGGAATGATGTATATAGATCAGTGGTTCTTAACCCGGGTTCGGTGAGTCTGTCTCAAGGGTTTGATGGAGCCTCTGCCATGGAGGGTAAGACACACGCAACTCAGCATGTTAGTTATGACACGCCCGCTTGGCCATCACTGGCTGCAGATGATCACATGACATTGCTTGTCCAATCAGTGCTGTGGGAAATTTAGTTCGCTTCGGTAGTCAACGTGGGACTCTTGTGACAGGATGTCGTACAATTAAAAAAAAAAAAAAGAATACTTATTTCTTGAAATGTTATTTAATATTTTCTGTTTTTAATAAATGCATTTTTAATATCTTGAATATGTAAAATATATATTGATTTATTTTTCACTCCTGAAGGGTTTGGTGAATGTGCATCTGAACTGGTTGGGTTCGGTACCTCTAAAAAGGTTAAGAACCACTGATATAGATGTGTGTGTGTGTGTGTGTGTATATATGAGTTTCTCATATCTGTATGTATAAAATGTTTACTTGGCTGTCATTGAGCAATTACAGTATGAAAAACATGATATCTTAGCATGCTAGCTTAGTGCTCTAGTCTACAACATGCAACCCATTTCAGCAATAAAAGAGCATCTCTGTGCTAAAATTCCAAGAAGGAGAAAATTAATGCAAGTAGCTAGTCCCTCGGTAAAGGTATCCGCTGTCTGACTTTCCACAGCTATTATTATTACTATTATTTATTTATTTTAAATCAATGTGCTTGTTAAAATGTAAATTACGACCAGCGGTCCTTTTCCCTTGAAAGGAATTTAGCTCGCAAACCTTTTTTTTTCAAATGCCATTCAACAGATCCAAACTGCCGCGGGACAGAAAAGCCTAAAATCATCATTAAAGCCATTACCTCCGTCTCTTGCTTGATGCGCCTCGGTCAAATGATATAGAAGAGTTTGTTTACTAGTGGGAAAGTTGGAAAGCGCTTCGCCTTTTTCCTCCTGGACGTACAATGTATGTAACGTCATTGTAAAAAGACCGAGCAATTTTAACGCTGAATGTTTCTTCTCATGTGCAGTGCGCCTGCAGACAGAAATATATGAGCGACACACCCACAGAGGCAGCTTCCTGGCAAAGGTGAGAGGCTGACGCGTGGCACAGTCCCGCGATTTTTGATGTTGAGCTCACTGTCGTCACAAAGCTGAGGAGAGAACCTTGCGCTCTCTGCCCCAAATCTATAGCAGCTCTGTGTCTACTGTGTTGAGGTGTGGAATTTCATGTCTCTGCCTTTGTTGACCCCTGACTCCTCGTGTGAGTGAGTGAGTGATTAAACATTTCATATCAACTTGAGGAATGTCTAAGGTGTGTCTGCCCGACTGTCTTTTGATCGCAAGTTTATTTCAGGTCACTGGCTGTTTTATTGTCCCTCTACCGCTTCGACGATATCACGTACTTTAAATGAAAGAGTGTTGCGACACAAGTTGTTCGTTTGAGATGAAAACATCAGTTGCGTATGGGCAAATTGAAATCAAGCAAGCACTTCTGACAGTACAATAATGGAAAGTTACATCTGGTTCCACAGTGGTGGACAAATGCATGTGGCGCAATGGTTGCTATTTTTCGTCCTTGGCTGGTCACAACCCTCGGTGGGTAAACACCCCAGAAGAAGGCACAGACAAAGACTTGGTCTTTGGACTCTGGTGGCAAATT
This sequence comes from Hippocampus zosterae, assembly GCF_025434085.1. Lineage (NCBI taxonomy): Eukaryota > Metazoa > Chordata > Actinopteri > Syngnathiformes > Syngnathidae > Hippocampus > Hippocampus zosterae. Next base: position 19,189,267 of record NC_067452.1, read on the forward strand.
CCACCGAGTGGTGACAAGGCCGCCTTCAGAGGCAACCGAAATCGGAAGGTTGTTCGAAAATGATGCATTAGAGAGAGAGCCACACACCAGATTTAGCTCTGTGCGTAAGTGTATGTAGGTTTGGGTGAAGGCGTTTCGTGTTTGTGTGTAATATTTATCAAGGCCAACTTTGTATACACTCATGTGAGTTTTTGCTTCTCTCCTTCTATGTAGGCGCTATTTGCGTGTCTGTCTCTCAGTTACCATAGGAGCACCCATCACGCCGCATCCAACGCAAGTGTGAATCAGCCTGTGATCATTGGTGAATCGCCTTTGACTCACCTTTGCCTGATAGTAACTTGAGTTGTCACGAGGAGGTTGAGGTTATTATAGAGGTGTTTAACCGACTACATACAAAAGTCTTCTTTGTGTGTTTGTGGCCTTTCCCACCACACTTCTTGCTCCCTGGTGACAAAGAAGGCAGTCGGGACCGTGGTGGAATGGCTTGCGGTCTTCTTCTCAAGCCTCTTCCTCCCTGTTCAAGTCAACATTGACTTGATTAGAATTAGCCCGAGCGTGTCTTTGATCCACATCAGCTTCCTCAAAGGTCGACGTGACCAATCGTGATTTGAAGATGCCTTCTACTTTCCTAAATGTGTGTAAAAAAAGAGCACAGGAAATCCTATCGTTACATTCACACACCATCGGCTTCCAATAGCTTCCTAAACACACGATTCAACTTCCAGGATCCAGCAAATTCAAGGGTTTATTTTTTTGGGAATGGCTTCAGGTCTTTCCAAAACCGGGGGCAGCAAGCATCCTTTTGAAGGATGATGACATCCTCATACTGTTCGAAGCTTTCACAATTTGAAATCTCCTCCAACTGCAGCCCACAAAATTCTTTGTGGGGCTTCTTTTTCCTGTTTTCGAATGAAATACCTCTGCTATTCTTGGTGGCTTCCCATATGCCAAGATTCTTTGTACACCACTGCACAGTGCTGAAAATGATTTGAATATAGCGACACAAAGTATTGGAGTATTCTTTAGTTGTATTCCATAACAAATGTTAACAGATTCATAATATTTAATGGAACGTAAAAAAATGTGGTGGGCGGCCCGGTAGTCCAGTGGTTAGCACGTGGGCTTCACAGTGCAGAGGTACCGGGTTCGATTCCAGCTCCGGCCTCCCTGTGTTGAGTTTGCATGTTCTCCCCGGGCCTGCGTGGGTTTTCTCCGGGTGCTCCGGTTTCCTCCCACATTCCAAAAATATGCATGGCAGGCTGATTGAACACTCTAAATTGTCCCTAGGTGTGAGTGTGAGTGCGAATGGTTGTTCGTCTCTGTGTGCCCTACGATTGGCTGGCAACCGATTCAGGGTGTCCCCCGCCTACTGCCCGGAGACAGCTGGGATAGGCTCCAGCACCCCCCGCAACCCTAATGAGGATCAAGCGGTTAGGAAGATGAATGAATGAATGAATAAAAAAATGTGTTCTAGGTAAGGGCAAGATGACTCAAATTTTTTTGTATCGCACAATTCAGACACAGGGAAATTGACATTGCTTTACAAAAATTAAAAACACATTTCCAAATACAACATAATCAATAAAACATAAACAATATCCCATCAGAGTAAAGTAAAATAGAAGTGTGCAGGTAGAACAGTTTGAATAACTTTACGCACAACTAAACCAAACCATTTTCAGGCTGGATTAAAAACATTGTTAGAGGAGAGGCTTGTCTCATGTCAGCAGGAATACAGTTCCAGAGTTGAACTGCATGGAACTGAAGCACAGCTTCATCGGTTTTAGTTCTGACTCTGGACATCATCAGATGACCTGCCTCTGATGTTGTCGGGGTTCATATGAGGTCAACATGTCAGAGATTTACTAGTGCTAGGCCATAGAAAGGATTATACAAATGTTGAGCTCTATTAAAGTCTGTTTTCTAAGTGACAAGAAGGCAGTGCAGATAAATGAGCACAGGAAAGAATAGGATTGTACTCTCTGAATGCACACTCCAGCACCTGTCTTTCAGTACAGTAATCTAACCCGCTTCATGGATGTGTCTCTTTCTCTATTTTAGACGGCACACCTTTGATTTAATGTGACGGTTTTCATGTTTATGTCCAAGTCCATTTTTACCTTTTTTTTTTTTACATTGAGAAATTCATTTCTTGACTTTTGGTGGGCAAAAATAATGACCGGAGTGAAGTTATAGAAAATTTGAGGCTGTGACAGAGAGAGTCCAAAGGCCCATATTCCCCCGCTGTCAGCGAGATGTTAATCTGAATGCCGTCTGTGTCATCGTGGTAGGACACGTTTTTACTGCCAGGGGCTGAATGGAAACATTGAATGAAAGGGGCACCAGAATGGACCCGTGTGGGATCCCACAAGCCACTACCATTAAATCTGACCAACAGTTTCAGATTTTAACTAAGTACTTTCTGTCTTAAAGATACCGAACTTTTAAAACCACCACAGTCATTTCCAAAAGTTGTTTGCTCTTCTTCATCTGGCCAAAGACCGGCACCAGTCCATGGCCCGGTGTTTGGGGACGTTTGTAGTGCTCACATGTAGCCCACCCTGCATCCTGCCTTAGCGGTAAGGGGCGTACAGTGTGATGAAAGCAATGACTCTACCTAATTTAGGTATTGACAGGGGAGACCGTAGACCACATTGGCTGGGTCCCTGGATGAACCTTTTTACTTGTTGCTTTTGTTGATTCTCCTGGATTGTTTCGTCACTGCGCCTCTGAAGTTAGGACTCTGGCTGCTCCTGGCCAAGCTGTTGGTTCTGGTTTAAGCCCCCGAAATCACAACGTGCCATTGACTTTTTCAAAGTGTTTGATGCGTGTGTGACATCATGGTAAAAAGATCTATACTTTATTTCAGGGAAACACTTTCAACTACTGTGCGTCATTAATCTGCCTCCGTATAGTCCAAATTTAGTGCCCAGTCTACAAAATGTTGACAAGATGTCTGTTAATTTTTGTCTTTGTCAAATGTGATCGTTAATTCAGGGAAGCAGCTCGCCATAGATTACTTTTTGATTTGGGGCAGGAAGCTGAGGTCACATGGTGTAGAGAAAGTAAACATGAGGTCGTCAACAGAGACGAGAAAAAGTGAGTGAGTGTGAGACTCGCTGGCACCAGCAAACCCGCCGCTGCCCCCACATCCCCCCTTAAGAAAACAACAGCTTCTAAAATCAGAGCTGCTAACTTGCTAATAATAGCCAAACGTCAACAGGCTATAGACTTCCTCACCTTCCCCACCACAGGAGGCAGTATTCAGGGGTGTGGCTACCAGGTGAACCACGCCTCTCTCTGTCATCCTCGGAGGACTTTGTCCTATTACCAGAAGAGAAGAGTACTTGCAGATCAATTCTCTGTCTGAGGAAAATGTGGAATCGTGATTGACCTTAAATTCCTAAGCGTAGTTGCTTCCCTGGAACTGATTTATTACCAGAGCGCTACTGACGCAAACCATGTCTTTAAATCCAATACTAATATGAAGTTTAATTGTCGGGTGAAGCCAGAAAGAAGATGATGTCATACTGTTTGCTATTGACTTGGGTTTTGCTGAGCTCTGAAAGCTGGCATATGATCAGATTGTTTTTTAATTTTTTTTTAATAAACCAAAAACCGAGAATCTTCTAGTCTGTATTGGTTATGTGATTATATGCGCAGAACAAATGGAGCTCAGCGTCTTAGATCATCTAAAAGAGACTGCAGGACAGGACGGCCAGTGAGCGGAGGGGTTACTATGAACAAAAATACAGTATAAGGTTGGCTTTCTGCTTGGTCGGCACCCCCCTGACCCCTTTCAGCACATTGGTTCCTCTGTGCCCAAAGCAGAACTAAGACCCCCGGTCCCCACGTATTTCAACAAACAAATCACAAAAATAAATCAATGCAAAACCTTGAAGCCTGACCAGAGTATGCTGAGGAGCCCCCTCAGCCCCCGAAAGTGAGCAGAAGACCACCAATTTCTGATGGTCAATATTTGAGGAGCTAATTTGGAGTGTGTGTGCTATCCATCGGGTGAAAGAAGGACTTAGAGACTCTAGTCTTTTTCTGTGTCTTATTATGAGGTGCAACTTCTGCTTGCAGCCTTGATGAGTATGATCGCCACGCATTAACACGGGTTGGCTTTCCCGATCCATAGTGAGCAAAGGCCCATATTTTACATTGCGTCTCACGGTCCCCGTCAAAATATCACAAAAGGTACTGTGTATATACACTGAAATAATGATGATCTTGGTGGAACATGACATGAGAAACCATTCGTGTTCTCTTCTCAGACTCTTGCCGTGGTTTGTTCTGATCATCACAGCGTGAAAAACTTCGGAGTCGACCTCCAGGAGCTTTACACTGCCGTCGTTGCACACGGAAACATGCGCAAACGCAAACTGTCTGAGCAGGACGAATTGGTTGCCACGGTTGTGGACGCCACGACTTCCTCAGGTTTGGGCCCCAACGTCTTTTATTTGAGTTGTCAGAAGATTGGTTAGGGTTTAACCAATCTTCTGACAACTGTGCACTGCCCATTTGTTCACCTCACTTCCTTTTGAGAACCATTTTAGCTTGCGTAATGCAAATAGAATACAACTTCCCCAAGATGAAGATTTTTGTCGAATTTTGTTATTTCCATTGTCAACTCTTTCAAATATGAAGATAATATCACGTTTGCGTCAAATTGTACCTTTTGGCTCTGTTGTGGACTTTTTGGGTTGGGAAAAACCCTTGAAGAACATGTTTAACATGTTTTAAATTGTATTTACTTGAGTAAGTCATACCATTTGGGTAAAGTGTGTTTCATTCTCGACTCAACACTTGAAAAGTGTAATTGTCCCGTATACCAGATAACATAATATTTATCATTTTGGGGACAATGGCACGTTTTCATGTAATATTCAGGCATGTATGGCCTTACTGCAGTAAATGAATGCCAAAATGTTCATTTTAAGAGGTGAAGACACCAAACAGAAGAATTACATTTTAATTTAAGAAGTGGAAGCTCCCACGGATGGCTAGAAAAAGACAACTATTAACAACACTAAGAAAAAAAACCGTACTGAGAATGTATAAAAACAATGTCTGCAAGCTGAAAGATTTGTAAAATACAGGAACATTTGCGTGTTTGGGTCACCGCATCTTTCAGACGCTGATCGAGGAGAAGCCGACAGAGAGCAGAACCAGACCAGTCCGGTGGCGGAAGCGGGAGACCACATCGTCCGCGCAGCCACAACACAGCAAGTATGGCAGTCAAAGACCATGTCCACACAAACACGTTCAACAACAAATCACTTTTTGACAGAGTTCGAACCATAAAAACAAAAATGACAGGATCTCAAAAATCCGATGTGCTAGAAATAAAGAAAAGACATTTTTGAAATTGCCATCAAAGATATGTTCAGGGACTCATAAAGCCAATTCTGATTCAAATTTGCTGTTGAGCAGATGTTATCAAGAGGCCTGGAATATTTGTTATTTTAGCCATTTGTTTCCCAAAAATGTATAGAAATTCATAGATATGTCTTACTTTTTAAAATTAATTTCACTCATTAAGTAACTGCCCAGGTGAATATTATTCACATATTTTATTATGGCTTTATGTTTGTTTGTCCTTCAACGTGTGGACATGTCCGATGTTGGCCTGCTTAGTTGAGTGTTTGGTCCAATCTTTGCATGCGCTCAACAAAATAAGTTTGTGCTGAATTTTGACAACGTCGATGTTCCGCAGCTCGCCACCTGTGGCCGCTCTGAGCGAGCGCCTTCCAAAGCAAAGAAGAAGAAAGCGGTGGGCTTGTTCCGATGAGCGTCCGCAGTAGGAAACGCCATTTTCAATGACTTACTTTTAAATCACTTTTAATATTTTAAACTCTACGTAATCAATGAATGTAATGATTTTATTATGGAAGATACGCTTTTTAACTGTGAATTTATATTTATAATAAATAACTTTTCTAGTGAATCAAATGTGAGATTAATCATTTCTTTGCTGAATCAGCTGCAGAAAATGCTTAAGGATCAACGTATCCTGAACACCTGGTTGGATTTGATGACACAACTAACAGTTTCTTGCAGGGTTGCCTTTTTTAAATTATCATTTCAACTTACATCAATTCTTATCTTTACTGTAGAATATGAATGAAAGTTCATTTGTTAGACCCGTCGTCAGGGAGTTTGTTTGCTTCAACTTCTTAAATTCAAATGTCCTTTTCCTGTTATGCCAAGATTGAATCCAGTCAATAGCAAGGAATTTAAAACTTAGTTTTCATGGATTTTAATTGGCCAAAGGTGACCACGATAGAGGTAAACTTGAGGTTATTATTTTTATTTTAAGAATTGAAATCGAAAATTTGACAAAAATTCACCCTGGGATGGTTTCATTGCAAACATCATAACAAAGACGGTCTTCAAATGTACTGCGGTCTTTTACATTTCCAAACTGTTCTGCTTGTGTCATCTGTTTCGGTGAGCTCTGGCTGACAAAAAAGAGCTGATGACAGCAGATGTCCATCAAGTTGTTGCGGCATAAGGACTTCAATAGAACCTTCAAATATTTGCCTGTCGGCTGCGCTCACCACATTGCGTGCGGGACAGCATGGAAGGAGTCGGTCACGAATGGAAGTCCCGTCAGAGTTACAATCAACTTGATTGGCCAAGTATGCTTGAACTAACACAATTTGTTCCTGCTATTGTGAGTCACTTCAGTACCGGTGTCGAACTCAAGATCCCAGGGCATGACGATTTTTTTTTTTTTTTTTTTTTGGTGCCCCATTCAAACAAATGGTGTTCCTTCCTGTTTCTTGATACCTCTTTCATTTTGGTTGAATATCTCTCACCAAATTGCAATTTCATTGAACGTAGTGTTTACACTTGGTTGCCACTGTTCTCCATGACTTGATTTTAAGTGCAATCTGTTGCCCATAGTCACAGCCGAATGATGGTGACAATCGTGTATTGCAGAGGATTCAGGCCGAATCCTTGTACCTCCAAAGTACCATAGTCACTTTTCAGAAGACCCCCAAAACATCATGTTTGGTGTGCCATTAACATTGCGTTGTCAACAGCCTTTTTTACCATGTTAGATTGGTCAGTCACACTGGTCAACAAATATTTACTCCCTTTTTTTTTTTTTTCAATCAGAGATGCAAGTAAACTTTTGTGGATTACTTTTTCATGGTCATAACATATGTCGTATGGTAATATATTTAGCAATTTTTGCAAATGAAGGGTTGGGGTCAGCGAAAGGTGTATTTTTTTTCTGAAAAGTCATGGCTATAAATCAGAACATGGTGAAATCCATATTGTGCAAGATTTTATAGGTCAAACTTAAAAACAAATTTTCAATATCTCAAATTGATGTGCAATATTTTTTTTAAATCGGTTGTAAAAAAAAAAAAAACGATTGTAAAAAACAAAGGAGGGGAGGGT